>NW_007128694.1:0-6631 GCF_000164805.1 Carlito syrichta
TATTATATTTGAGTTGGATTCTCCTCTGTCACCCATATTGGACAGCAGTGGCCACTCCCATCCACCATCCCTCGACCTGAGGGGCTCTGGCAATTCTTCTGCCTCAGCCTTCCAAGTACCCAGAATTATAGGCTTGCTCTACCATCTTGACTGATTTTTTGATTTATTGTTGAGATGAGGTATTGCTGCCCCGGTGGGTCTTGAACTCGTGGGTTCAGGCAATCCACTCACCTCACCCACCCAAAGGAGTGGGATTACAGGCTGAGTCACCGAGCCCAGTCATATGAATCCTTCATTGTAGTATCCACGTCTGAGAAGTATGATGCTAACTAAATCGTTATTTCATTGAATTTGTAGATTCACAAAAAGGCTCATTTTTACATTAAAAGTGGTAAGTAAGCTAAGGGAAAGAAGCATGTCAAATTGTAAATGATGACATCAGTCTCAGAACTTTGACATCATAATGGGAGTGACCTTGACAACTGAGCATTCCTTAGGCTTCAAACACTTGTGTACAGTGCTCTTCCAAATGTGGTAGACGTGGTGCATTTCATTCCCAAGAAGTGAAGGGAGCCAAGTGTTCACACATATCCAAAAATTACTACAGGTTAAGTGACCATTCAAGAATCCTCTAAACGAGGTAGTCTTTTTTTTTTTTAAAGCAGTCTTTATTGAGAGGACCGAGAATCTCCCAAACTGGGAGGGGATGTGAGGGAGTTGGCCATAAGGTACTCTTTTATTATTATGGTCATGGAATCCTGTTGGAGCTCGGTTACAGCAAAACAAAATAATATTTTAGCACTTTCCTTAGTTTAGAAACTTTTGGATGTTTTTAGTAGTGTGTAACAGCTTTTGAGCTGTTTTTCTGCAGGATTTTCACTTTGCTTTCACTAACATCATAATCTATTTTCCATAATTTTCAATTATCTAAATTTTTATACTAAAGCAGAGCCCAAATACTAACTCATTTGTAAATCTCTATGTTATTTTGGTTTATATATATTGAGCCCCAAATTCTCTTTTTTTCTGTGTGCCTCATTGTAAATGCTAGGTGATTAAAAGTATCAGATTAATTGGATACTTTTGCAGAGTGCAGCATTATATCTTAGGTAGAGGAAATACTAGGGGATTCAATGTAAATAGTCTTTTAAAATATAAATTGGGTTAAAATATAAAGGGAACGTGGTTTTATATTTCCTTCAAATATACAAAGGAAACTTTTCTCTAAGGATTGTACATCTGTAACATTTAATCAAAATTAACAAGCAGAAAATACAGAGTGCACCAAGAAAATGTACTCGAATGTTAAAATTGGAAAAAGCTGCATTAAATTACAATACTGTTTTATTTTCTAAAATTTTTAAGATTTATTATGCATTCTACCTTCTGAATAGCACTTAGGTACACTAAATCTCAAGGTTCAGTTTTCTAAGCATGATATAGATCTGGAATCTCAACAAGTTTCAATTTAGGCAGAATAAAATTCAGAATTTATGTGAGAAACACTGTAGTTGTCAAATTTGAAGGCAGAATTATACCATGTATTCCAACGTATTGAAAATGAGTAATCATTGGAATATTATACAATTTTTTAAAAATCCGTCACTGCATAATGAACATTACTAAGCTCAACCCTGAATTATACCCATTTTTGAATCACAAAAATAGATAAACAAATACCATCAGTTGCAAGTTTTACAGTTTTTATTTTTTATTTTATTTATTTATTTATCTTAATTTTAAAAAAAATGTGGAGTAGAATACACAGTTAGATATACAAACATTTATTATGCAGGGTCCCTTGTTGATGAGGTGTGATCCTCCTTTCCTTAGCAATCTCCCTCCACTGCCAATCTCATACCTCCCCCTAAGCAGTTTTCCACTACTGCCAATCACTTTCTTACAGTACTATACGTGATCAAGTTCAGCTCATGAGTGAGAACATATGGAACTCTGTTCTTTGGTTCTGTGATAAATCACTGAAAATGGCCTACCTCATAAGCATCAAACATTCTGCAAAATCCTTCTATCTCTCCTTTCTTATGTCTGCATAATATTCCACTGTTATATATCACATCTATTTTATCCATTCCAGCTTTTATAGGCAACATGCTTGGTACCAGTTTTTTTGCCATTGTGATTAAAGCTGCAAGAAACATAATCGTGCAGGTATCTTTTTGGTAATATGATTTGAGTTCATCCAGGTCTATTGTAGACAGGGGAATTACTGAGTCACACGGTAGGTCAATATCTTGTCCCTTTGCCAACCATCATACTGTTTTCCAATGATCTTGCTCTACTTTTCAATTCGCATACAGTGTAGAAGCATTTCTTTCTTCCCAAATACTTACCTGCATCAGTTATTGTTTGTTTTATTAATGATGGCCAGTCTTACAGTGGGTATGTGGTATTTTAAATTGGTTTAATTTGCATTTCTGTGATGATGAGTGAGGCTGAGCAATTTACCAAATGGACTTAATTGATACCTACAGAACACTCCATCCAAAGACCAGAGAATACACATTCTAGTCATCACCGCAAGGAAAGTATTATAAAGATCGACCACATAATTGGAAATAAATCAAGCATAAGCAAATTTAAAAGTACCAAAATTCTACCAGGCACCTTCTTGGACCACAGAGGAATAAAAATAAACATTAACACTAACAAAGTCCCCCCAAAACCCACAAAGACATGGACACTAAATGGCATGATGCTAAATAACTCCTGACTCAATGATGAAATCGAAACAGAGATCAAAAGATGCCTGGAAACAAATGAAAATGAAGAAACATCTTACCAAACTCTCTGGGATGCCTTGAAAGCTGTAGTAAGAGGGGGATTTATATCGCTACAAAAACTCATAAAGAAAATGGAAGGAACACAAATTAACAACCTAGGAAGTCACCTAAAGAAGCTGGAGAAACCAGACCATAAAATCCCTAATTTCAGCAGAAGAATCAAGATCACCAAAATCAAAGCCCAAATCCAGGACATAGAAGACAAAAAGATAATACAAAAGTCAATGAAACAAAAAGCTGGTTCTTCGAAATGATAAACAAGATCGATGGTCCCCTAGCTAGACTGACAAAGAAAAAATGAGAAAAAAAAACCAAATAAGCACAATCAGAAACACAAAACATGAAGTCACATCTGACCCTGAAGAAGTACAAAAGATCATTGGAGACTACTACATACACTTCTATGGAAACAAACTTGAAAACCTTAAGGAAATGGAGGAATTTCTGACTTCATACAAACTACCTAGGTTAGAACAAGAAGAAATTGAGACACTCAATAGACCAATAACAATCAAGAAAATCTACTACGCAATAAGAAAACTTCCTACCAAAAAAAGCCCTGGTCCAGATTGCTTTCCAGCAGAAATCTTCAAGACATTTAAGGAGGAGCTGATACCAATCCTACTGAAGGTATTTCAGGCGATTGAAAAAGATGGAATTCTCTCCAAATCATTTACGAAGGCAACATCACATTGATACCCAAACCAGGTAAAGATCCAACAAAGAAAGGGAACTACAGGCCAATGTCTTTGATGAACATAGATGTTAAAATTCTCAACAAGATCCTAGCAAACCGAATTCAGCAAAACATCTCAAAAATCATCCATCATGACCAAGTAGGCTTCATTCTTGGGATGCAAGACTGGTTCAACATTCGTAAACCCATAAATGTAATTACATCAACAGATGTCAAAACAAAAACCACATGGTTATATCATTACATGCAGAAAAAACTTTCGATAAAATCCAGCACCCCTACTTGATAAAAACTCTTGAACATCTAGGCATACGGGGAACATACCTCAAAATAGTAAAAGCCATCTACAAGAAACTCAAAGCCAGCATACTACTAAATGGACAAAAATTGGAACCATTTCCCCTGCAAACTGGAAAAAGACAAGGATGCCCATTCTCACCCCTCCTGTTCAACACAGTATTGGAAGTCCTGGCTCGAGCAATCAGAGAAGAGGAGGCAATCAGGGGTATCCAAATAGGAAAAGAGGAAGTCAAGTTATCTCTCTTTGCAGATGATATGATTGTCTGCCTTGAATAACCAAGAGAATCTCTCAAAAACTTCCTTACACTGATAAAGGCCTTTGGCAAAGTCTCAGTATACAAAATAAATGTACAAAAGACAATCTCATTTCTCTACACCAATAATAAACAAGACAGAAACCCAAATAAAAAACACAATTCCATTCACAATAGCCACAAAAAAATGAAATAACTTGGCATCTTCTTAACCAGAGACGTGAAAGAACTTTAAAATGAAAATTACAAAACAATACTCAAAGAAATCAAAGGTGACAAAAAGAAGGGGAAAAATATCCCATGCTCATGGATTGGAAGAATCAACATCGTGAAGATGTCCATCTGACCTAAGGCAATCTACAAATTCAATGCAATACATCAAATAACCAGCAACATTCTTTTCAGACCTAGAAACAGCACAGGAATTCATATGGAAACACAAACGTACAAGAATAGCCAGAACAATCCTCAGCAAAAAAAAAAAAAACAAAGCAGGTGGTATCCCATTACCAGCCTTCAAACTTTACTATAAAGCTACAGTCATCAAAATACCTTGGTATTGGTATCGGAACAGGCATATAGATGAATGGAATAGAATTGAGATTCCAGAAGCAAAACCTCAATTTCTCAACCAACTCATCTTCAACAAAGCCTCCACCACCTTCCACTGGGGAGAGGAGAACCTATTCAGTAAATGGTGCTGGGAAAACTGGTTGACCACATGCAGATGATTGAAACAGGACCCCTATTTATCATCATGCACAAAGGTTAACTGCAAATGGGTCAGAGACTTAAATGTAAAACCTCAAATCATAAGAACCTTAGAAAATGAAGGAAATACCCTCATGGAAATTGGAACTGGCATCCAATTCCTGAATAAAACCCGAAACCCAAAAGTCATAAGAGAGAAGATACACAAGTGGGACCTTTTTAAACTGACAAGCTTCTGCAAAGCCAAAGAGACCATCAAGAGAGCAGGGAGACAGCCTACGGATTGGGAAAAAGTATTTGCCAACACTACGTCTGAGAAAGGCTTAACATCCTGGATCTACAAGGAACTAAAACGTGCTGAAAAGAAAAAAACAAACAACCCCATTATAAAACGGGCAAAAATATGAACAGACACTTCACAAAAGAACACATCGGAGCAGCCAACAGACACATGAAGAAATGTTCAACCTCACTAATCATCAGGGAGATACACATCAAAACAACACTGAGATACCATCTAACTCCAGTCAGAATGGCAATTATCAACAACTCAAAAAATAACAGCTGGTGGAGAGGGTTGTGGCAAAAAGGGAACACTTTTACACTGATGGTGGGAGTGTAAGCTAGTGCAACCTCTGTGGAAAGCAGTGTGGCGATTTCTAAAAGCTCTAAATATCAACTTCCCATATGACCCCGCAATCCACCTACTGGAAATATATCCTGAAGAACTGAAATCACTCTATAAAAAAGATACCTGCACATGTATGTTTATCACAGCGTTGTTCACAATGGCAAGAACATGGAAACAACAATGCTGCCCATCAAAAGAGAACTGGATTTTAAAAATATGGTACATATACATGGAATACTATGCAGCCATAAAAATGCATGGAATACTATGCAGCCATAAAAAAGAATAAAATCATGAATTTCCCAACAACCTGGATCAACTAGAGTCTATAATACTGAGTGACCTCTCACAGATACAAGATCCGAGTATCACAAGCTCTCACACATATACTGGACCTTGAACATCTGATGTAATACTATAAGAAAATGACTGACAGTACTGGGCAATTATGGGGGGAGTAGGGAGATGGGATTAACAGTAGCAAATTTCTGTCTGGGGACGGGGAAACACCTCTTATGAACAGGGTGCCTGAATGAGACATAATTGTATAACTAACCCTTATCTGTAACCCACAAAACCATAATAAAAAATATTGATTATGAAAAAGCATGATTTATTATGCATTCTGCATTCTGAATAGTAATTAGGTACAATGAATCTCAAGGTTCAGTTTTCTAAGAATGATACAGATCTGGAATCTCAACAAGTTTCAATTTAGGCAGATTAAAACATTCAGAATTTATGTGAGAAATACTGCAGTTGTCAATTTTGAAGACAGCATTATACCATGTATTCCAATGTATTCAAAGGAAAAGCAGTTATCATTGAAGTATTATAAAATTATTAAAAAATCAATCCCTGCATAATGAGCATTTCTAGGCCCAACCCTGAATGGTAACCATTTTTAAAGAAAAATAAATAAAATAAAGAATAAACAGTCAGGTTGCACATTTGACAGCTTTCATTTATTTATTTATTTAATTATTTTTTAAAATGTGCGGTACAATTCAGTTTTTGATATAAAAACATTGACTATGCAGTGTCCCTGGTTGATGAGGTATGCCCATCCCTTCCTTAGCAGTATCCCTCCACTGTCAATCTCACTCGTCCCCATAAACAGGTTTCCACTACTGCCATTCACTTTCTTACACCACTAAAAGTGATCAAGTTCAGCTCATGAGTGAGAACATATGGAACTCTGTTCTTTGTTTTTGTGATAAATCACTAAAAAGACCTA
>NW_007128695.1:0-839 GCF_000164805.1 Carlito syrichta
TCAGTTATCTCTCTTTGCAGATGATATGATTGTCTGCCTTGAATAACCAAGAGAATCTCTCAAAAACTTCCTTACACTGATAAAGGCCTTTGGCAAAGTCTCAGTATACAAAATAAATGTACAAAAGACAATCTCATTTCTCTACACCAATAATAAACAAACAGAAACCCAAATAAAAAACACAATTCCATTCACAATAGCCACAAAAAAAAATGAAATAACTTGGCATCTTCTTAACCAGAGACGTGAAAGAACTTTAAAATGAAAATTACAAAACAATGCTCAAAGAAATCAAAGGTGACACAAACAAGTTGAAAAATATCCCATGCTCATGGATTGGAAGAATCAACATCGTGAAGATGTCCATCTGACTTAAGGCAATCTACAAATTCAATGCAATACCCATCAAATAACCAGCAACATTCTTCTCAGACCTAGAAACAGCACAGGAATTCATATGGAAACACAAACGTACAAGAATAGCCAGAACAATCCTCAGCAAAACAAAACAAAACAAAACAAAGCAGGTGGTATCCCATTACCAGCCTTCAAACTTTACTATAAAGCTACAGTCATCAAAATACCTTGGTATTGGTATCGGAACAGGCATATAGATCAATGGAATAGAATTGAGATTCCAGAAGCAAAACCTCAATTTCTCAACCAACTCATCTTCAACAAAGCCTCCACCACCTTCCACTGGGGGAGAGGAGAACCTATTCAGTAAATGATGCTGGGAAAACTGGTTGACCACATGCAGATGATTGAACAGGACCCCTATTTATCGTCATGCACAAAGGTTAACTACAAATGGGTCAGAGACTTAAATGTAAAACCTC
>NW_007128696.1:0-706 GCF_000164805.1 Carlito syrichta
GTAAGCTAGTGCAACCTCTGTGGAAAGCAGTGGGCGATTTCTAAAGCTCTAAATATCAACCTCCCATATGACCCCGCAATCCACTACTGGGAATATATCCTGAAGAACTGAAATCACTCTATAAAAAAGATACCTGCACATGTATGTTTATCACAGCGTTGTTCACAATGGCAAGAACATGGAAACAACAATGCTGCCCATCAAAAGAGAACTGGATTTTAAAAATATGGTACATATACATGGAATACTATGCAGCCATAAAAATGCATGGAATACTACGCAGCCATAAAAAAGAATAAAATCATGAATTTCCCAACAACCTGGATCAACTAGAGTCTATAATACTGAGTGACCTCTCACAGATACAAGATCCGAGTATCACATGCTCTCACACATATACTGGACCTTGAACATCTGATGTAATACTATAAGAAAATGACTGACAGTACTCGGCAATTATGGGGGGGTAGGGAGATGGGATTAACAGTAGCAAATTTCTGTCTGGGGACGGGGAAACACCTCTTATGAACAGGGTGCCTGAATGAGACATAATTGTATAACTAACCCTTATCTGTAACCCACAAAACCATAATAAAAATATTGATTATGAAAAAGCATGATTTATTATGCATTCTGCATTCTGAATAGTAATTAGGTACACTGAATCTCAAGGTCCAGTTTTCTAAGAATGATACAGATCTGGAAT
>NW_007128697.1:0-14405 GCF_000164805.1 Carlito syrichta
AGCACAATCAGAAACACAAAACATGAAGTCACATCTGACCCTGAAGAAGTACAAAAGATCATTGGAGACTACTACATACACTTCTATGGAAACAAACTTGAAAACCTTAAGGAAATGGAGGAATTTCTGACTTCATACACACTACCTAGGTTAGAACAAGAAGAAATTGAGACACTCAATAGACCAATAACAATCAAGAAAATCTACTACGCAATAAGAAAACTTCCTACCAAAAAAAGCCCTGGTCCAGATTGCTTTCCAGCAGAAATCTTCAAGACATTTAAGGAGGAGCTGATACCAATCCTACTGAAGGTATTTCAGGCGATTGAAAAAGATGGAATTCTCTCCAAATCATTTACGAAGGCAACATCACATTGATACCCAAACCAGGTAAAGATCCAACAAAGAAAGGGAACTACAGGCCAATGTCTTTGATGAACATAGATGTTAAAATTCTCAACAAGATCCTAGCAAACCGAATTCAGCAAAACATCTCAAAAATCATCCATCATGACCAAGTAGGCTTCATTCTTGGGATGCAAGACTGGTTCAACATTCGTAAACCCATAAATGTAATTACATCAACAGATGTCAAAACAAAAACCACATGGTTATATCATTACATGCAGAAAAAACTTTCGATAAAATCCAGCACCCCTACTTGATAAAAACTCTTGAACATCTAGGCATACGGGGAACATACCTCAAAATAGTAAAAGCCATCTACAAGAAACTCAAAGCCAGCATACTACTAAATGGACAAAAATTGGAACCATTTCCCCTGCAAACTGGAAAAAGACAAGGATGCCCATTCTCACCCCTCCTGTTCAACACAGTATTGGAAGTCCTGGCTCGAGCAATCAGAGAAGAGGAGGCAATCAGGGGTATCCAAATAGGAAAAGAGGAAGTCAAGTTATCTCTCTTTGCAGATGATATGATTGTCTGCCTTGAATAACCAAGAGAATCTCTCAAAAACTTCCTTACACTGATAAAGGCCTTTGGCAAAGTCTCAGTATACAAAATAAATGTACAAAAGACAATCTCATTTCTCTACACCAATAATAAACAAACAGAAACCCAAATAAAAAACACAATTCCATTCACAATAGCCACAAAAAAATGAAATAACTTGGCATCTTCTTAACCAGAGACGTGAAAGAACTTTAAAATGAAAATTACAAAACAATGCTCAAAGAAATCAAAGGTGACAAAAAGAAGTGGAAAAATATCCCATGCTCATGGATTGGAAGAATCAACATCGTGAAGATGTCCATCTGACCTAAGGCAATCTACAAATTCAATGCAATACATCAAATAACCAGCAACATTCTTCTCAGACCTAGAAACAGCACAGGAATTCATATGGAAACACAAACGTACAAGAATAGCCAGAACAATCCTCAGCAAAAAAAAAAAAAACAAAGCAGGTGGTATCCCATTACCAGCCTTCAAACTTTACTATAAAGCTACAGTCATCAAAATACCTTGGTATTGGTATCGGAACAGGCATATAGATCAATGGAATAGAATTGAGATTCCAGAAGCAAAACCTCAATTTCTCAACCAACTCATCTTCAACAAAGCCTCCACCACCTTCCACTGGGGAGAGGAGAACCTATTCAGTAAATGATGCTGGGAAAACTGGTTGACCACATGCAGATGATTGAAACAGGACCCCTATTTATCATCATGCACAAAGGTTAACTACAAATGGGTCAGAGACTTAAATGTAAAACCTCAAATCATAAGAACCTTAGAAAATGAAGGAAATACCCTCATGGAAATTGGAACTGGCATCCAATTCCTGAATAAAACCCGAAACCCAAAAGTCATAAGAGAGAAGATACACAAGTGGGACCTTTTTAAACTGACAAGCTTCTGCAAAGCCAAAGAAACCATCAAGAGAGCAGGGAGACAGCCTACGGATTGGGAAAAAGTATTTGCCAACACTAAGTCTGAGAAAGGCTTAACATCCTGGATCTACAAGGAACTAAAACGTGCTGAAAAGAAAAAAACAAACAACCCCATTATAAAACGGGCAAAAATATGAACAGACACTTCACAAAAGAACACATCGGAGCAGCCAACAGACACATGAAGAAATGTTCAACCTCACTAATCATCAGGGAGATACACATCAAAACAACACTGAGATACCATCTAACTCCAGTCAGAATGGCAATTATCAACAACTCAAAAAATAACAGCTGGTGGAGAGGGTGTGGCAAAAAGGGAACACTTTTACACTGATGTGGGAGTGTAAACTAGTGCAACTCTGTGAAAGCAGTGTGCGATTTCTAAAAGCTCTAAATATCAACCTCCCATATGACCCCGCAATCCACCTACTGGGAATATATCCTGAAGAACTGAAATCACTCTATAAAAAAGATACCTGCACATGTATGTTTATCACAGCGTTGTTCACAATGGCAAGAAATGGAACAACAATGCTGCCTATCAAAAGAGAACTGGATTTAAAAAATATGGTACATATACATGGAATACTATGCAGTCATAAAAATGCATGGAATACTATGCAGCCATAAAAAAGAATAAAATTATGAATTTCCCAACAACCTGGATCAACTAGGGTCTATAATACTGAGTGACCTCTCACAGATACAAGATCCGAGTATCACAAGCTCTCACACATATACTGGACCTTGAACATCCGATGTAATACTATAAGAAAATGACTGACAGTACTGGACAATTATGGGGGGGGTAGGGAATTGGGATTAACAGTACCAAATTTCTGTCTGGGGACGGGGAAACACCTCTTATGAACAGGGTGCCTGAATGAGACATAATTGTATAACTAACCCTTATCTGTAACCCACAAAACCATAATAAAAAATATTGATTATGAAAAAGCATGATTTATTATGCATTCTGCATTCTGAATAGTAATTAGGTACAATGAATCTCAAGGTTCAGTTTTCTAAGAATGATACAGATCTGGAATCTCAACAAGTTTCAATTTAGGCAGATTAAAACATTCAGAATTTATGTGAGAAATACTGCAGTTGTCAATTTTGAAGACAGCATTATACCATGTATTCCAATGTATTCAAAGGAAAAGCAGTTATCATTGAAGTATTATAAAATTATTAAAAAATCAATACCTGCATAATGAGCATTTCTAGGCCCAACCCTGAATGGTAACCATTTTTAAAGAAAAATAAATAAAATAAAGAATAAACAGTCAGTTACACATTTGACAGCTTTCATTTATTTATTTATTTATTTTAATTTTTTTAAAAATGTGGGGTACAATTCAGCTTTTGATATAAAAACATTGACTATGCAGTGTCCCTGGTTGATGAGGTATGCCCCTCCCTTCCTTAGCAGTATCCCTCCACTGTCAATCTCACTCGTCCCCATAAACAGGATTCCACTACTGCTATACACTTTCCTACACCACTAAAAGTGATCAAGTTCAGCTCATGAGTGAGAACATATGGAACTCTGTTCTTTGTTTTTGTGATAAATCACTAAAAAGACCTACCTCATATCCATCAAACATTCTGCAAAATCCTTCTATCTGTCCTTTTTTATGACTGCATCAAATTCCACTGTGTATATACCACATTTATCTCATCCATTCCAACTTTGATGGGCAACATGGCTGATACCATGTTTTTTTGCAATTGTGATTAGAGCTGCAAAAAATATACTGGTGCTGGTATCTTTTTGCAAAAATGATTTGAGTTCCTCCACGTGTATTCTCGACAGGGAAATTACTGTGTCACATGGTAGGTCAATGTCTTGTCCCTTTACAAACCACCAAACTGTTTTCCAAATATGTTGCTCTACCTTTCAGTCGACATGCTGTGTAGTAGCATTTATTTCTTCCCAAATCCTGACCTGCATCTATTATTTTTTGTTTTATTAATGATGGTCAGTCTTACAGGGCGTATGTAGTATTTCAAAATGGTTTCATTTGCAGTTCTTTGAGGATGACTGAGGCTGAGCAATTTTTATGTGTCTGCTGGCTGCCCGTATCTCTTCTTGTGAAAAGTTTCCAATCATGTATTTTGCACACTTTTCAAAGGGAACGTTTGTCTCCTTTTTCTGAGTGTTTGACTATCTTGTAGATTCTAGATGTTATGCCTTTTTACAGAAATAGAGGTGGAGAATCGCTTTTCGCATTCTCTTGGCTGTATACCTGCTCTTCTGATGGTTTCTTTCGTTTTGCAGAAGTATATTAATTTGAGGAGATTACACTTGTCGAACTTATTTATTAAGCCACGCATATTTAGGGCCTTGAAGAGAAATTAGTTTCTGGTTCCAGTTTCCCTAGTGTTTTGTTCTTTGTTTTTTAAGATTATTGTGATTTGGTGATTTACGTTCAGGTCTTTGATTCATTTAGAGGTAATGGGTATGGTGATAGATAGGGGTCTTGTTTCAGTCTTGTATATGTTAGCAGCCTTTTCCCAGCACCATTCACTGTATATGTTCTCCATTACCCAGTGGGTCTTGGAGGATTTTTCAAAGATGAGTTCGTTGAGAATTTGAGGATTTCATTCTCTGTCCTGATCCATTGGCCTATGGACCTATTCTTGTACCAATTCCAGGCTGTGTTGATTACTGTACACATATTGTAAAGTTTGAAGTCTGGAAATGTGATAGGCCTTGCTTTGTTTCTTTTGATAAAATTCTTTTAGCTATTCATGATATTTATGGTTTCATATAAATACTTTATTGCAATTTCCATGTCTGAGAAGAATTATGTTAACTTAATGGTTATTTCATTGAATCTGTAGATTGACTGAAAGGCTAATTTTATCATTAAAAGAGGTAAGTAAAGTCAGGGCAACAAGCATGTCAAACTGTTATTTATGACATAAGCCTGAGAACTTTGGCATCATAATGGGAGGGACCTTGACTTCTGAGAAATCCTTAGGCTTCAAGCACTTGTGTGCAGTGCTTTGCCAAATATGGTATACATGGTGGATTTCATTCCCAAGAAGTGAAGAGAACCATGTGATCACACCTATCCAAAAGTGTCTCCAGGGATAAGTGACCATTTAAGAATCCTCTAAATGAGGTAGTCTTTTTTTTTTAAAGAAGTATTTATTGAGAGTTCTGAGAAACTCCCAAACTGGGAGGGGATCAGAGGTGGTTGGCCAAGAGTTAATGATTATTATTATGCTCACAAAGTCCTGTTGGAGCTTGGTTATGGCACAACCCAAAAATATTTTAGCACTTTCTTTAGTTTAGAATCTTTTGGATGTTTTTAGTATTGTGTAACAGCCTTTGAGTAGTTTTTCCTACAGGATTTGAACATTGCTTTTGCTAAGCTCATAATCACTTTTGCAGAATTTTCAATTATCTAAATTTTTATACTAATGCAGAGCCCAAATACATACTACTTTATAAATCTCCATGTTATTGTGGTTGATAAATTGATCCCCAAATTCTCTTTTTTCTGTGTGCTTCATTTTAAATGCTTGGTGATTAAAGGATCAGTTTAATCGGATACTTTGCTGCAGAGTACAGCATTATGTCTTAGGTAGAGAAAATACTAGGTTATTGAAAGGAAATATTCTTATAAAAATATAAATTGGTTTGAAATATAAAGGAAATGTGATTTTCTACTTTTTTCAAATATATAAGGGAAACTTTTCTCTATGGGTTGCAAATCTGTAACATTTAATCAAAATTAGAAGCAGAAAATACAGAGTGAACAAAGAAAATAAACACAAATTTTAAGAATGGAAAAAGCAGTATTAAATTACGATACTGTTTTATTTTCTAAAATTTTAAAGATTTATTATGCATTCTGCATTCTGAATAGGACTTAGGTACAATAAATCTCAAGGTTCAGTTTTCTAAGAATGATATAGATCTGGAATCTCAACAAGATTCAATTTAGGCAGAATAAAACAGCAGAATTTATGTGAGAAACACTGTAGTTTTCAAATTGGAAGGCAGAATTGTACCATGTATTCCAACATATTAAAAGGAAAAGGAGTTATCATTGGAGGATTATGCAATTCTTAAAAAATCAATCCCAGCATAATGAACATTTCTAGGCCCAACCCTGAATTTCAACCATCTTTAAAGTAAAAAAATAAAAATAAACAAATAAAGTCGTTACATGTTTTACAGCTTTCATTTATTATTTATTTTAATTTCTTAAAAATGTGGGGTTAAATTCAGAATTAGATATAAAAACAATGATTATGCTGGGTCCTGGTTGATGAGGTACGCTCCTCCCTTCCTTAACAGTATCCCTCCACTGCCAATCTCATCCATCCCCCTAAACAGGTTTCCACTAATGCAAATCACTTTCTTACAGCACTAAAAGTGATCAAGTTCAGCTCATGAGTGAGAACATATGGAACTCTATTCTTTGTTTCTGTGATAAGTCACTTAAAATAAACTACCTCATATCCATCAAACGTTCTGCAATATTTTTCTGTCTGTCCTTTTTTATAGCTGCATCATATTCCACTGGTGCATATACCACATTTATTTTATCCTTTCCAGCTTTGATTGGCAACATGGTTGGTACCATTTTTTTTGCAATTGTGATTAGAGCTGCAAAAAACATATTGGTGCTCGCATCTTTTTGCTAAAATGATCCGAGTTCCTCCAGGTATATTCTCAGCAGAGGAATTACTGAGTCACATGGTAGGTCAATAGCTTGTCCCTTTACAAACCACCAAACTGTTTTCAAAAGTCGTTGCTCTACTTTTCAGTCCACATGCTGGGCAGAATCATTTAATTCTTCCCAAATCCTTACTTGCATCTGCCATTGTTTGTTCTGTTAATGATGGTCAGTCTTACAGGGGGGTGTGTGGTATTTCAAAGTGGTTTCATTTGCATTTCTTTGAGTATAACAGAGGCTGAGCAATTTTCATGTGTGTGCTGGCTGCCCTATCTCATCTTATGAAAAGTGTCCAATCATGTATTTTGCACACTTTTCAAGAGAATGTTGGTCTGATTTTTCTGAATGTTTGAGTTTTTTGTAGATCCTAGATGTTATGCCTTTTTACAGATATATAGGTGGAGAATTGCTTTTCGCATTCTGTTGGTTGTAACCCTGCTCTTCAAATGTTTTCTTTTGTTTTGCAGAAGTATATTAATTTGAGGAGATCCCACTTGTCGAACTTACTTTTTAAGACATGGGTATTTAGGGCTCTGAAGAGGAATTAATTTCCTGTTCTAGTTTACCTAATGGTTTTTCTTGTGTTTTCTAAGACTGTTATAATTTAGTGTTTTACGGTTAGGTCTTTGATCCATTTATAGTTAATGTGTGTAGTGATAGATAGGGGCCCTGTTTCAATCTTGTGCATGTTGTCAGCCTTCTCCCAGCATCATTTACTGTATATGTTCTCCATTACCCAGTTGGTCTTGGAGGTTTTCTCAAAGACGAGTGGGTTCAGAATTTGAGGATTTCATTCTCTGTCCTGATCCATTGGCCTATGAACCTATTCTTGTAGCAATGCCAGGTTGTGTTGATTACTGTAAACATACGGGGGACCAGCACCTTCAGAGAGTTACAGGGTACCTTGAAAGTGGGCTAGCATTGTTGGTGATTATTCTGGAGAAAGAAAGAGAAAGAAAGAGAAAGGGGGAGAAATAAAGAGACTGGACTCTTTCTAGTGCAGAAGCCGATTCTTTAGTAGGGATAGTTATTAAAAGAAAGAAAGATGAAGGGATAGATATGAAGAGGAAGAAAGAGGAAGAAAGAAAGTGGACAACTGTTCATTGAAATGAGCAGAAGCCGTTTATTGGGACAAATTGTGAGTCATTTATTCCAAATTTTCACATGTTACACCACAAGACTTTCACGTGAACACAAGGCCAGGTGGATGAGGTGCATTCACCCACTGACCAGGTGTTTTCTTAATCATGAGGAAGGAAAATCCCAATCAAATCAGAAGACTTTCACATGAACACAAAGCCAGGTGGATGCGGGTCATCCCCCACTCACCATTAGTTTTCCCAAGCATGAGAATCCCAAAATTATCTCACTCTTCCTTATGCTTGGGTTATGTTCCTCAAAGGCAATATAACAATTCTAACATCATAAAATCCTAATAAACAATAACTTCTATGACTTATGCATACCCAGCACCTAATGACTGACTTAAATCTGAATACCTTTCTATTCTGTGCTAATTCTACCTACAATATGGAAACAATTACAGCTCAAACCCATTCCTAAAGAATGTGGCCCAGTCCAAAGATCATGCTGGGTCATTTCTAGGAACAATTGATTACAATCTCTTAACAAAATGGCTATTCTAAAATCTTGTATAACTGTCAATCTCTATAAAAGTTTCTAATTCCTAATGCTAATATATAAGGGTGATCATCAGCAATAAAGCTTCTAAAATAAAACCCAAATACAAACTGTAATTGCACTAAAGCCAAAACAACAATTAGTCGAAATTGGGAACAATGAAATTTCTAAGGTTAGTTTTATTCTATAGAACCTCAAAGTATAATGTTTGATCATGCTTGTACTACTATAATTCCCTGACGTAGAGTAACCTATTCTATAATACTTTCTATGAATAACATAAATTCAGTTTCTATTATAAGTAGAAAAATGTGCACTAATTGTAACTAAAGAACCGGTTTAAAGAAATGCAGCCCAGCCCAAAGTGGACACTGGGCTCTTAGGAATGTGACCTAGTCCAAAGTTCATACTGGGCCATTTCTGGTAAGTCTAGATAATCATCTATACCATCTAAAGCTGGAAGCAGCTCTCTAAATGTATATAGTAATTCCACAAATATACTTTAAAGTCCTATAAAGAAGCTTGTATCATGTATAAGGCTCCCAAATGTAACCTGCATTTGAACTGTGTTAAGTTTCAAGCCATAACTTCAGTCTGTGAGAAACAGGAACAATGGATCCCTAGAGTCAGTCATGCTGTCATATTCTCATAACTTCATGCTAGATCATCAAAGTCTCTGCTAGTGGGTCATGCCAAACAACAAAGAAATGAGGAGGGAATGGGCCGTTAGCTCCTGAACCCAACCTGGTGGTCTCAGGGTCTGCAGCCCACCTGGTTCCCTAATGCTCAGGTGGGCCTCCACGGCTGGCTCACAATACCTCCCCCTGTTTTATTTTTTAGCATGAACCCATGGAACTCAGTGTTGAGCTGATAAATTCTTTTCTTCAGCAACTTGAAAATAATTGGAAGCAGGCATAGCAACTCAAGAATCACTGCTCCGCAAATTCCCACATTAATGCGTATAGACATCAATGACTTTTGGTTGATGAATGATGAGAACTGGCTAATACTGAGGACCGGAACAGTTTCTTAGTTACAGTCATGTTCTGTATTTCTTGATGTAATTTAGTAAGGTCTATACTCAAGTCTGAATGACTCCAAATTCCAAGGATATGCTTTCTTATTTTGTCCCTAGTGTGGACAAACTTATTTACTTCTAAAGTAGTGATGCTAATCTATATAAACTCAGAGTGACACCGGAGAGCCAATTTTATCTCTAAAGTCACAAGCTCTTGTCCTACTGCTAAAACTTCCTCCTCCAAAGCATTAACTCTACTTTTTAACTTTTGATCTATAATCTTCTGAGTAGCTAATGCAGTAGAAACATTCCTAGATAACTGGTCAGCAAAGGTTGCTGTGTGGACTTCCTTAGATAGGGATACTGTTGAAACTGTTACTGAATTAGCAATAGCTATCAAACCTGTAATTTCTAAAATTAAAGAAGGCAAATATCTTTTCTGTCTTTTCAAAAGGGAACTAACCTCATGCGGTGTCTGCAAACCATATTTATCATACCAACAAGATGACAAGTGTATAGGAATCATCAAATAAGGTGGCTGCTTAAGAAGAACAAAACCTCTATAAAAGGCATTAAACTATTAGTTAAAATACACTCAGTACAAGACACCTTATAAACATTGTTATGATTCTTAATTTTAACAGTTTGGTACTCATTCCATACTAAAAACACATAAGAGGACTGTAAGTATGCACTAATGTGATACAGCTGAGTTTGTCCAACAGGCCTAGAGAGGCTGGCTGTTTGAAGGGCTGTGAGGGATCTCCACAAATGAGGCTGAATGGCTTATCTGATTCCAATTTTAAATAAAAGTGTTGGGTGTACCCATCCATTGGAGTGTCTTCTAGCTGCAGCAAGCATAGAGCCATTAAAACCCCATTTACCGGGTACAGGATAGTCCATCCTAGAGTTATAAGCACAGTCTCTCCATTTCAGGAAGTCAGCATCTTGCCAGATGAGTTACCAGTCCTTTTCCGTATCATTGAAGGGGCAAGCAGGTACACTGAGAGGCAATGGAGCTCTAGTCACACAACTAGGGGTGATTCCTCCAGGCATTAACATCTCCAGTTGTTGGGAGCCAGCCACGGAGGCCCACTAAGCATTAGGGATCAGGAAGGACCGTAGACCCCGAGACTGCTAGGATGTGTTTGACAGTTGTTGACCCATTCCCTCCATCCTTTTCCATGAGGTACAAACTACCAAGAAAAGCTCCAGTTGGCTCTAATAGAAAACTCTGAGACTGGAACGTACACAGCTAATCGAGGAGTCTATTTTTCCCATTCCCCATGGCTTATGGTCTTTTACTTTATCACAATTTAAGTTTGGCTTTGAGTCACATTGAGGAACCTTAATACAGGTCACAGTTTCTCTTGATGCGACCTTTAGAAATTTATAGATATAGATTTTAGAAAATAGTTTATATAGATTAAGAAAAATTAAGTAATCATTTTATTATAGAAGTGTGGTTAGTCCAGTTTGATTTAGGGGGGCCAGTGAAGTTTGTATTAGGCTGGTTAGTGCTAGGAGAGAGTAACCATAACTCCAATTGTTTTATAAAAGCCAGTTTGAAATAGCATAAAATAATAAAAGGCAATATATCATTATGTTGGTTTTAGGTATAAACATTAAATGATGTTATATAGCTATAAACAATTATGGGTACATAAAAACTGGATAAAAACTTCATGTTATTCCTTATATTTAAAAAATACATCTGCTTGAGAGTGGGGGTGTCCTGTGTACACCTGGACCTGTTCTGGTAAAAGACCCATGCAACCTTTTGTATAAACATAACAGCAGAAATTCCCATGATGATAACTTTGTGGAGTTTGGGGATAAAAGCCCTGGGATTACACTCATTAAACGGTTTCTGGTCACTTGAGCAGAGTCCAGTCTCTTTCTTTCTCCCCTCTTCTCTTTCTTTCTCTTTCTTTTTCCAGAATAATTGCTGATGCTGCCACACCTACCAAAAGACTCCCTAAATCTCTCTGTGGGGACTGGCCCCCAAATCTGGTGCCCAACGTGGGGCCCTGGAAAGGTAAGCTTTTTTTCTCATTTCAGGGCAGCTAGGATCTTACCCAGGGTACTTCAGACCCCTCTGTAGAGACAGGCAGAGCGAGGACGGGTAAGCAAAGTTTTTGTGAAGCCAGAGCCATGATCTAATCATGGGCCAGAGCAAATCTAAGGAACAGAATATGTTCATCAGTATCTTAACAAATACTCTCTCTAAACATGAAACTAAAGTCTCTTCTGCTGATCTAGCTCATTTTCTACATTTTGCTCAGAAATATTGTCCCTGGTTTCCTGAAGAGGGGACTGTGAATTTGAATATCTGGGAAAAAGTGGGGGAAGAAGTAAGACTGTATTATATTCAACATGGGCCCGAAAAGGTGCCACCTAATGCTTTTTCTTTATGGAACTTAATCAAAGATGCTTTAAATCCCCAGAATGATTATGAAAAATTTCCTTCCAAAAAGGCCATTGATAATGATGAGGATGAAGAAAAACCTTTTCCTTTCACTGCTGCCTCTGCACCTTCAAATTATGATGATAAATTATCCCCCACAAGATACGGCAGGTTTGGAGAAGTAAGTCACAAATTACCATGGTAACAGTTACCTTAATAACACTAATCTACCTCTTTCACAGGTCCCTCTACATAAGGCAGAGGTAAGAAAGCTAAATCTTACACCCGACAGTGACCCTGTCCCTCCTTTTCTTTTTGGAATACAGGTTGCTTGAGCAGAGGCAGAGAAGGAAGGAGATTTCAGTTTATCAGCATGTTTTCCAGTGGCTATTACTGACGTTGATGGAGTGGGCCAAGTGCAAAAGGAGACTTTACTTTACAAGTTGGCAAGAGAATTAAAAGATGCCAGTTCACAATATGGTCCTTTGGCTCCCTATACTCTTACTATTTTAGATCAATTCACTTCTCGCTGGATGAGTGCTTCTGATTGGCAACAATTGGCTAAAAGCTACTTATCCAGAAGAGCCTATTTACTTTGAAAAACAGAGTATGAAAATCAGGTAAAAATTCAGATGACAAAAAATCAAAATCGGCCACCAGATACATTTGTTATTGTTAAAGATATGCTGACAGGTATTGGGCGGTATGCCACATACAACGCTCAAGCAGTTTTTCCTAGAAAAGTGTATACTCAAATAAGCCTCTGTGCTTCTACGGCTTGGAGAAAGTTGCCTGCTGATTCCACTCAAACTCCTTCTTTGTCTGAGATAAAGCAAAAGGCAGATAAAAACTACGAGGATTTCATCTCCAGACTAACCACCACTGTCAAACGGATAATTACTAACAAAGAAACAGCAGAAATTTTAGTTTAACAATTGACTGTTGAAAACACTAATAACACTTGCCAGGTTTTAATAAGACTGATTAAAAGGACCAGTAATAAAATTGATTATATCAAACAATGATGATGAAGAGACCTTCCTTTTTGCCACCCTTCCTGCACCTCTTTCTAAGGTTTTCTTTTAAAGGTTGAGAATACTGAAATAAAACCTGGATTTAGTTACACTTTTTTTCTCATAAGAATGCAGAGAGCTCGAGCAATAATAAACAAAAGTACATAAGTAATATATGTGTTATAAGTAATAACTAATATAAACAATATATATAGGCAAATATGAGCAATATATAATATAAGCAAATGTAAATAAGTAATGTGTAAGTAATATAAGTAATATAAATAATATAAGTATAAGCAATATATATATAAGCAATATAAGCTATATATATAAACAATATATAAGTAATATAAATAATATAAGCAATACATAAGTAATATAAGTAAAATTATATTATATTATATATTATATATCTGGGAAGGAATAGTGGGTGTATTATTAGGCAGAAGTTCCTTGTCTTTGCAAGGAGTTTCCTTTATTCCTGGAGTGGTGGATTCAGATTACACAGGGGAAATCCAGGGGCTTGTCGCTCCCCCTAACAAAACTGTGCAGTTTAACAAAAGTCAAAAAATAGCCCAGTTACTGTTCCTGCCTAATCATAAAGCAGGTAAAAATTTAACTGACCTGCCTAGAGGTGACTCTGAATTTGATTCTAGCGATGTTGCTTTTTGGGTTCAGGAGGTTACTAACTCTAGACCTCTAAAAGACTTATATATACAAGGAGTTAAGATTAAAGGCTTGTTGAACACTAGAGCCAATGTTTCCTGTATTGCTGGAAAAATTGACCTCCTTCCTGGCCTACTCTAATAGCTCCTTCAGTACTCATAGGCATTGGTTGAGCACCTTCAGTAGCCAAAAGCTCTAAAATTTAAAATTGAACAGATAATGAGACTTCAAAAACTTTTTGCCATACTTTATCCCATCTATCCCCTTTACATTATGGGGAAGAGATATACTTGCTCAAATGGGCATGCTTTTATATAGCGTTAATGACAAAGTTTCAACACAAATGCTACCAATGGGCTATGATCCCTTTAAGAGACTTTGCAAAAATGGACAGGGAATGTAAAAACTTGTCCAAGTTAATGAAAAGACAAATTGAGCTGGTATTGGATCCATTGTTCCCAAGAGCCTATTACCTGAAAAGCCAGGAAACCGGTTTGGGTGGAACAATGGCCCATACCCTTGAAAAAGCTTAAGACAACCAAAAACTAGTTTAACAACAATTAGAGGCTGGTCATATAGAGCCTTCTACTTGACCCCCTGAATGGCAACCACTAGCCCTTAAAATACTCCTATTTAAAAAAAATCTGTTATATGGAGACTTTTACAGGATTTAAGACCTATTAACGCTACTATGGAAGCCATGAGAGTGATATAGCCTGAATTACTATACCCATTAACTTTAATATTATAGTTATTGATTTACAGGATTGTTTCTTTACTATACCTTTAAGCCCAAAGGATTGTAAATAATTTACATTCAGTTTACTCTCTGAGAATTTAAAGCAACCATTTTAAATATTTTGATGGGAAGTCCTGCCACAAGGTATAAAAAACCAGCCTACCTTGTGCCAAAAGTATGTGGAATACAGCCTTACAAGGTATTAGAAGCCAATATCCTAATCTCTACTTAATCCATTATATAGATGACACTTTGCTGGCTCACAAGAATCATGCCCTTTTTACATGAAATTCTTAATAAAA
>NW_007128698.1:0-765 GCF_000164805.1 Carlito syrichta
GGTGTATTATTAGGCAGAAGTTCCTTGTCTTTGCAAGGAGTTTCCATTATTCCTGGAGTGGTGGATTCAGATTACACAGGGGAAATCCAGGTGCTTGTTGCTCCCCCTAACAAAACTGTGCAGTTTAACAAAAGTCAAAAAATAGCCCAGTTGCTGTTCCTGCCTTATCATAAAGCAGGTAAAAATTTAACTGACCTGCCTAGAGGTGACTCTGAATTTGATTCTAGCGATGTTGCTTTTTGGGTTCAGGAGGTTACTAACTCTAGACCTCTAAAAGACTTATATATACAAGGAGTTAAGATTAAAGGCTTGTTGAACACTAGAGCCGATGTTTCCTGTATTGCTGGAAAAATTGACCTTCCTGGCCTACTCTACTAGCTCCTTCAGTACTCATAGGCATTGGTTGAGCACCTTCAGTAGCCAAAAGCTCTAAAATTTAAAATTGAACAGATAATGAGACTTCAAAAACATTTTGCCATACTTTATTCCATCTATTCCCTTTACATTATGGGGAAGAGATATACTTTCTCAAATGGGCATGCTTTTATATAGCCTTAATGACAAAGTTTCAACACAAATGCTACCAATGGGCTATGATCCCTTTAAGAGACTTTGCAAAAATGGACAGGGAATGTAAAAACTTGTCCAAGTTAATGAAAAGACAAATTGAGCTGGTATTGGATCCATTGTTCCCAAGAGCCTATTACCTGAAAGCCAGGAAACCGGTTTGGGTGGAACAATGGCCCATAGCCTTGAAAAAGCTTA
>NW_007128699.1:0-5905 GCF_000164805.1 Carlito syrichta
AAGTTCCTTGTCTTTGCAAGGAGTTTCCATTATTCCTGGAGTGGTGGATTCAGATTACACAGGGGAAATCCAGGTGCTTGTCGCTCCCCCTAACAAAACTGTGCAGTTTAACAAAAGTCAAAAAATAGCCCAGTTGCTGTTCCTGCCTTATCATAAAGCAGGTAAAAATTTAACTGACCTGCCTAGAGGTGACTCTGAATTTGATTCTAGCGATGTTGCTTTTTGGGTTCAGGAGGTTACTAACTCTAGACCTCTAAAAGACTTATATATACAAGGAGTTAAGATTAAAGGCTTGTTGAACACTAGAGCCGATGTTTCCTGTATTGCTGGAAAAATTGACCTCCTTCCTGGCCTACTCTACTAGCTCCTTCAGTACTCATAGGCATTGGTTGAGCACCTTCAGTAGCCAAAAGCTCTAAAATTTAAAATTGAACAGATAATGAGACTTCAAAAACATTTTGCCATACTTTATTCCATCTATTCCCTTTACATTATGGGGAAGAGATATACTTTCTCAAATGGGCATGCTTTTATATAGCCTTAATGACAAAGTTTCAACACAAATGCTACCAATGGGCTATGATCCCTTTAAGAGACTTTGCAAAAATGGACAGGGAATGTAAAAACTTGTCCAAGTTAATGAAAAGACAAATTGAGCTGGTATTGGATCCATTGTTCCCAAGAGCCTATTACCTGAAAAGCCAGGAAACCGGTTTGGGTGGAACAATGGCTCATACCCTTGAAAAAGCTTAAGACAACCAAAAACTAATTTAACAATAATTAGAGGCTGGTCATATAGAGCCTTCTACTTGACCCCCTGAATGGCAACCACTAGCCCTTAAAATACTCCTATTTTTAAAAAAATCTGTTATATGGAGACTTTTACAGGATTTAAGAGCTATTACGCTACTATGGAAGCCATGAGAGTGATATAACCTGAATTGCTATACCCATTAACTTTAATATTATAGTTATTGATTTACAGGATTGTTTCTTTACTATACCTTTAAGCCCAAAGGATTGTAAATAATTTACATTCAGTTTACTCTCTGAGAATTTAAAGCAACCATTTTAAATATTTTGATGGGAAGTCCTGCCACAAGGTATAAAAAACCAGCCTACCTTGTGCCAAAAGTATGTGGAATACAGCCTTACAAGGTATTAGAAGCCAATATCCTAATCTCTACTTAATCCATTATATAGATGACACTTTGCTGGCTCACAAGAATCATGCCCTTTTTACATGAAATTCTTAATAAAACTGTGACTGCTCTCAATGATTGCAGTTTAAAAATTTCTCCTGAGCTGGGCTCAGTGGCTCAGCCTGTAATCCCATGCCTTTGGGAGGCTGAAGTGAGTGGATTGTCTGAGCCCACAGGTCCAGGAACCACCTGGGCAGCGAGACCTCATCTCTACAATAAATCAAAAATCAGCCGGGCATGGTAGCACGTGCCTGTAATTCTGGCTCCTCAGAAGGCTGAGGCAGAAGGATCACCAGAGCCCAGTGGGTTGAGGCTGTGGCCGGGAACGGCCACTGCACTCCAGTCTGGGCAACAGAGTGAGACTCAAAAAAAAAACAAATTTCTCCTGAAAAAATTCAAACCAATCCTCCTTTCACATATCTTGGCCATGTGTTAAACACACAAACAGTGAGTTATCAACTTTTACAGTTATGAAAAGATCACTTGGTAACATTAAATGATTTCCTAAAACTGTCAGGAGATATTAATTGGATTAGACCTTACTTACATATTACCACATCAGATTTAAAACCTAAATTCAATATTTTACAGGGAAATTCTTCTCCCAATTCTAAGAGAATTCTCATATCAGAGGCCAAAGGAGCCTTGTCCCTTATGGAAAAGGCTATTGAGTCTCAAAAAGTTAAGAGAATTGATTACCGCCTATCTTGGGACTTAATTATTCTGGTCACTCTCCATACTCCCACAGAATGTCTGTGGCAATAAAACCAATGAAACAACTCCATCTACCAGTAACCTCTAAAAAACTGGCTTCTTATCCCTATTTAATAGCTTTATTTATAACCAAGGGAAGACAAAAAAGCGTTAAACTATTTAGACATAATATACACAATATAATTTTTCCTTATAATAAATTTCAATTTCAGACTTTGTTTCAAACAAGTGATGAATGACAGATAGCCCTAACTGATTATAGGGGACAAGTTTTGTTTTATTTACCCAAAAATCCACTATTACAATTTATAAAGCAAAATCCTCCCCAGAGGACTAAAACCAAATGTGCTATGAAAAATGGATATAACTCACTTTCCCAGCTTTGGGAAATTTTCTTATTTACATGTTACTGCAGATACATTTTCTCATGTTATTTTAACTTCAACAAAAACTGGAAAAACCTACAAGGACGTGATACAACATGTATTCCTTTGTTTCTCACAGCTAGGTATACCAAAATAACTGAAAACTGATAATGGTCCTGCATATATATCTAAATCTTTCCAACAGTTTTGCTCCCAATTTAATATTTCTCATTCCACAGGAATTCCTTACAATCCACAAAGTCAAGTCATAGCTGAAAGAGACCAACAAACTTTTAAAAATCAAATAAATAAATTAATAGAGGGGCAATTTAAGCATAACTCTCCTCACCATATTTTAAATCATGCTTTATTAGTTATAAATCATTTAAATTTAAATTCTTTGAGCAACTCAGCTATGACTAGACACTGGAACCCAGAAGGAAAAGTTAAACCTATGGTAAAATGGCAGGATCTCCTTACAGGCCAATGGAGAGGGCCTGACATATTGCTAACCAGTGGAAGGGAATATGCTTGCATATATTGACAAACAAATCTATTCCTATTTGGATTCCTGATCGATTTATCTGACATGCCTGCATTCACCTGGTGACCAAAATGAGTGGCAAGGATACTACCGATTCAAAAACACACTAGACATAACAACATGTCTGCTAGTCACCAGGAGGAGAAACCTTCTCATTGCTTCAGAAACACCCACTGCTTGCTGAGCCACTTCAGTATGATTTACCCAAGGAGATAATAACTTTGAGCTGTCCTGTACAAGACAACAAACTACCAGACGTAATGTCTTCAGTGCTCACATTTCACGACTACCAGCATGAGAACAAATGGAATATATGGTTGAAAAAGCAGGAGAAACGATAACCTCCTCCATCGTGTCACAAAAACTCCGCCCTCATCTAACATACCCATCTGATCTCTTAACAATACCAAGAAAGACTGGTTACCCATCCAATGAGACACTGGGTATCCAGAGTGGAGAGGATGTGTTTATGAATCTATAAAAGGCTATTTATACCTAGTAAAAAACTATAACAACTGCTATCAGAAATAAACAGATTGTTATTTCATACCTATAAAATAAGAGCCTGCTTACAATTCCTTTATGTTTTTCTTGTATGAAATAAATATCAAACTGTCACAATTGACTATCACAATAATGTTTATAAGGTGCCTTGTGTGGAATGTCTTTTAACTATTGTTTAACTGATGCCTTTTATAAGGGATTTGTAATCTTAAAACAACCTCCCTATTTAATATTTCCAGTACAACTGTCATATTGCTGGTATGATGAATATGGTTTACAAACGTTGTATAAAGTCAGTTCTCTTCTGAAAAAAAGGCAAAAAAGGTTTTTGCCTGCTGTAGTCTTGGGAATTACAACCCTAGATAGCTATTGATACTTTGATAACTGTTTCAGCTGTGGCTTTAGCTTAGAAAGTTCACACAGCTACCTTCTCTAATCAGTTATCTAAGAATGTTTCTATAGCCTTAGGTACCCAAGAGATTATTTTTGTTTGTTTGTTTGTTTGTTTTTTGAGTTGGAGTCTCACTCTGTTGCCCAGACTAGAGCGCAGTGGCCATTCCTGGCCACCGCAGCCTCAACCTGCTGGGCTCTGGCGATACTTCCACCTCAGCCTTCCAAGTAGCTGGAATTACAGGCGCGCGCTACCATGCCTGGCTAAATTTTTTGATTTATTGTAGAGATGAGGTCTCGCTGCCTAGGTGGGTCTTGAACCCACGGGATCAGGCAATCCTCTCACCTCAGCCTCCCAAAGGCATGGAATTACAGGCTGAGCCACCGAGCCTGGCTCCAAGAGATTATTGATCACAAGCTACAGAGCAAAGTTAATGCTTTGGAAAAAGCGGTTCTAACTATAGGACAAAAACTTGTGACTTTAAAAACTGAGTTGGCTCTTCGATGTTACTCTGAGTTTAAATGTTTAAACTCTGAGGTAAATGCCTCACTCCTTTAGAGGTAAATACATCTGTCCACACATGGGACAAAATTAAAACTTATATTCTTGAAATCTGGAATAATTCAGACTTGAGCATGGACCTTACTAAATTACATAAAAAAGTTCAAGACATGACAATTGCTGAAAAAGCAATCCCAGCCTACTAAATTGGCCAGTTCTAGATTTAACAATTTTCACTCATTGATCAAAAATTGTTAATGTCTATATTCATTAATGTGGGAAATTGTGGAGCAGTGATTCTTTTATTGCTGTGCCTACTTCCAATCATTTTTAGAGTGTTAAAAAAAAGTATATCTCAACTCAGTATGGAATTTCATGATTTCGTGCTAAAAATAAAAAAAGGGGGAGATGTTGGGGCCAGCCACGGAGGCCCACTGAGCATCAGGGATCAGGAAGGGCCGTAGATCCTGAGACTGCTAGGATGTGCTTGAGAGCTGTTGGCCCATTCCCTCCCTCCTTTTCCATTTGTCACAAACTACCAAGAAAAGCTCCAGTTGGCTCTAACAGAAAACTCTGAGACCGGAACGTACACAGCTAACTGAGGAGTCTATTGTTCCCATTCCCCATGGCTTATGGTCTTTTACTTTATCACAATTGAAGTTTGGCTTTGAGACACATTGAGGAGCCTTAATACAAGTCACAGGTTCTCTTGATAAAACCTTTAGAAATTTATAGATATAGGTTTTAGAAAATAGTTTATATGGATTAAGAAAAATTAAGTAATCATTTTATTATAGAAGTGTGGTTAGTTCAGTTTGATTTAGGGTTGCCAGTGAAGTTTGTATTCAAAAATTTCTCCAGGGATAAATGACCATTCAATAATCCTCTAAACGAGATAGTCTTTTTTTTAAAAAACAGTCTTTATTGGGAGGACTGAGAAAATCCCAATCTTAGAGGGGACATGATGGGGTTGCCGAAGAGGTAGTCCTTTATCATTGTGGTTATGGAGTCCTGTTGAGGCTTACTTGTGGCTTAACGAAATAATATTTTAGCACTTTCCTTGGTTTAGAAGCTTTTGGATGTTTTTAGTATTCTGTAATAGCCTTTGAGCAGTTTTTCCTAAAAATTTAAACATTGCTTTTGCTAAGATCATAATCAGTTTTCCAGAATTTTCAATTATCTAAATTTTTATACTAATGCAGAGACCAAATACTTACTGCTTTGTAAATCTCCATGTTATTTTGGTTTATATACATTGGGCCCCAAATTCTCTTTTGTCTGTGTGCCTCATTGTAAATTCTTCGTGATTAAAAGTATCAGATTAATCAGATAATTTATTGCAGAGTACAGCATTATGTCTTAGGTAGAGAAAATACTAGGGGATTCAATGGAAATACTCTTTTAAAAATATAAACTGTGTTAAAATATAATGGGAATATGATTTTATATTTCCTTCAAATATATAAGGAAAACTTTTCTCTAAGGATTGCACATCTGTAACATTTAATAAAAATTAAAAAGCAGAAAATACAGAGTGCATTAAGAAAATGTTCACAAATTTTAAGAATGGTAAATGCTGTATTAAGTTATGATACTGTTTTATTTTCATAAATTTTTAAAATTTATTATGCGTTCTGCCTTCTGAAAAGCACTTAGGTACACTGAATCTCAAGGCTCATTTTTT
>NW_007128700.1:0-819 GCF_000164805.1 Carlito syrichta
CAGGTAAAATTTAACTGACCTGCCTAGAGGTGACTCTGAATTTGATTCTAGCGATGTTGCTTTTTGGGTTCAGGAGGTTACTAACTCTAGACCTCTAAAAGACTTATATATACAAGGAGTTAAGATTAAAGGCTTGTTGAACACTAGAGCCAATGTTTCCTGTATTGCTGGAAAAATTGACCTCCTTCCTGGCCTACTCTAATAGCTCCTTCAGTACTCATAGGCATTGGTTGAGCACCTTCAGTAGCCAAAAGCTCTAAAATTTAAAATTGAACAGATAATGAGACTTCAAAAACTTTTTGCCATACTTTATTCCATCTATCCCCTTTACATTATGGGGAAGAGATATACTTGCTCAAATGGGCATGCTTTTATATAGCCTTAATGACAAAGTTTCAACACAAATGCTACCAATGGGCTATGATCCCTTTAAGAGACTTTGCAAAAATGGACAGGGAATGTAAAAACTTGTCCAAGTTAATGAAAAGACAAATTGAGCTGGTATTGGATCCATTGTTCCCAAGAGCCTATTACCTGAAAAGCCAGGAAACCGGTTTGGGTGGAACAATGGCCCATACCCTTGAAAAAGCTTAAGACAACCAAAAACTAGTTTAACAACAATTAGAGGCTGGTCATATAGAGCCTTCTACTTGACCCCCTGAATGGCAACCACTAGCCCTTAAAATACTCCTATTTAAAAAAAATCTGTTATATGGAGACTTTTACAGGATTTAAGAGCTATTAACGCTACTATGGAAGCCATGAGAGTGATATAGCCTGAATTACTCTACCCATTAACTTTAATATTATAGTTATTGA
>NW_007128701.1:0-3189 GCF_000164805.1 Carlito syrichta
AGGTATTAGAAGCCAATATCCTAATCTCTACTTAATCCATATATAGATGACACTTTGCTGGCTCACAAGAATCATGCCCTTTTTACATGAAATTCTTAATAAAACTGTGACTGCTCTCAATGATTGCAGTTTAAAAATTTCTCCTGGGTTGGCCTCAGTGGCTCAGCCTGTAATCCCATGCCTTTGGGAGGCTGAAGTGAGTGGATTGTCTGAGCCCACAGGTCCAGGACCCACCTGGGCAGCGAGACCTCATCTCTACAATAAATCAAAAATCAGCCGGGCATGGTAGCACGTGCCTGTAATTCTGGCTCCTCAGAAGGCTGAGGCAGAAGGATCACCAGAGCCCAGTGGGTTGAGGCTGCGATGGCCGGGAACGGCCACTGCACTCCAGTCTGGGCAACAGAGTGAGACTCAAAAAAAAAACAAATTTCTCCTGAAAAAATTCAAACCAATCCTCCTTTCACATATCTTGGCCATGTGTTAAACACACAAACAGTGAGTTATCAACTTTTACAGTTATGAAAAGATCACTTGGTAACATTAAATGCTTTCCTAAAACTGTCAGGAGATATTAACTGGATTAGACCTTACTTACATATTACCACATCAGATTTAAAACCTAAATTCAATATTTTACAGGGAAATTCTTCTCCCAATTCTAAGAGAATTCTCATATCAGAGGCCAAAGGAGCCTTGTCCCTTATGGAAAAGGCTATTGAGTCTCAAAAAGTTAAGAAAATTGATTACTGCCTATCTTGGGACTTAATTATTCTGGTCACTCTCCATACTCCCACAGAATGTCTATTGCAATAAAACCAATGAAACAACTCCATTTACCAGTAACCTCTAAAAAACTGGCTTCCTATCCCTATTTAATAGCTTTATTTATAAACAAAGGGAAGACAAAAAAGCGTTAAACTATTTAGACATAATATACACAATATAATTTTTCCTTATAATAAATTTCAATTTCAGACTTTGTTTCAAACAAGTGACGAATGACAGATAGCCCTAACTGATTATAGGGGACAAGTTTTGTTTTATTTACCCAAAAATCCACTATTACAATTTATAAAGCAAAATCCTCCCCAGAGGACTAAAACCAAATGTGCTATGAAAAATGGATATAACTCACTTTCCCAGCTTTGGGAAATTTTCTTATTTACATGTTACTGCAGATACATTTTCTCATGTTATTTTAACTTCAACAAAAACTGGAAAAACCTACAAGGACGTGATACAACATGTATTCCTTTGTTTCTCACAGCTAGGTATACCAAAATAACTGAAAACTGATAATGGTCCTGCATATATATCTAAATCTTTCCAACAGTTTTGCTCCCAATTTAATATTTCTCATTCCACAGGAATTCCTTACAATCCACAAAGTCAAGTCATAGCTGAAAGAGACCAACAAACTTTTAAAAATCAAATAAATAAATTAATAGAGGGGCAGTTTAAGCATAACTCTCCTCACCATATTTTAAATCATGCTTTATTAGTTATAAATCATTTAAATTTAAATTCTTTGAGCAACTCAGCTATGACTAGACACTGGAACCCAGAAGGAAAAGTTAAACCTATGGTAAAATGGCAGGATCTCCTTACAGGCCAATGGAGAGGGCCTGACATATTGCTAACCAGTGGAAGGGAATATGCTTGCATATATTGACAAACAAATCTATTCCTATTTGGATTCCTGATCGATTTATCTGACATGCCTGCATTCACCTGGTGACCAAAATGAGTGGCAAGGATACTACCGATTCAAAAACACACTAGACATAACAACATGTCTGCTAGTCACCAGGAGGAGAAACCTTCTCATTGCTTCAGAAACACCCACTGCTTGCTGAGCCACTTCAGTATGATTTACCCAAGGAGATAATAACTTTGAGCTGTCCTGTACAAGACAACAAACTACCAGACGTAATGTCTTCAGTGCTCACATTTCACGACTACCAGCATGAGAACAAATGGAATATATGGTTGAAAAAGCAGGAGAAACGATAACCTCCTCCATCGTGTCACAAAAACTCCGCCCTCATCTAACATACCCATCTGATCTCTTAACAATACCAAGAAAGACTGGTTACCCATCCAATGAGACACTGGGTATCCAGAGTGGAGAGGATGTGTTTATGAATCTATAAAAGGCTATTTATACCTAGTAAAAAACTATAACAACTGCTATCAGAAATAAACAGATTGTTATTTCATACCTATAAAATAAGAGCCTGCTTACAATTCCTTTATGTTTTTCTTGTATGAAATAAATATCAAACTGTCACAATTGACTATCACAATAATGTTTATAAGGTGCCTTGTGTGGAATGTCTTTTAACTATTGTTTAACTGATGCCTTTTATAAGGGATTTGTAATCTTAAAACAACCTCCCTATTTAATATTTCCAGTACAACTGTCATATTGCTGGTATGATGAATATGGTTTACAAACGTTGTATAAAGTCAGTTCTCTTCTGAAAAAAAGGCAAAAAAGGTTTTTGCCTGCTGTAGTCTTGGGAATTACAACCATAATAGCTATTGATACTTTGATAACTGTTTCAGCTGTGGCTTTAGCTTAGAAAGTTCACACAGCTACCTTCTCTAATCAGTTATCTAAGAATGTTTCTATAGCCTTAGGTACCCAAGAGATTATTTTTGTTTGTTTGTTTGTTTTGTTTTTTGAGTTGGAGTCTCACTCTGTTGCCCAGACTAGAGCGCAGTGGCCGTTCCTGGCCACCGCAGCCTCAACCTGCTGGGCTCTGGTGATCCTTCCGCCTCAGCCTTCCAAGTAGCTGGAATTAGAGGCGCGCGCTACCATGCCTGGCTAATTTTTTTGATTTATTGTTGAGATGAGGTCTCGCTGCCTAGGTGGGTCTTGAACCCACGGGATCAGGCAATCCTCTCACCTCAGCCTCCCAAAGGCATGGAATTACAGGCTGAGCCACCGAGCCTGGCTCCAAGAGATTATTGATCACAAGCTAGAGAGCAAAGTTAATGCTTTGGAAAAAGCGGTTCTAACTATAGGACAAAAACTTGTGACTTTAAAAATTGAGTTGGCTCTTCGATGTTACTCTGAGTTTAAATGTTTAAACTCTGAGGTAAATGCCTCACTCCTTTAGAGGTAAATACATCTGTCCACACATTGACAAAATTAAAACTTATATTCTTGAAATTTGGAATAAT
>NW_007128702.1:0-3218 GCF_000164805.1 Carlito syrichta
CACCTTTTTCCACAACTGCCAATCATTTTCTTACAGTACTATAAGTGATCAATTTCAGCTAATGTGTGAGAACATATGGAACTCTGTTCTTTGTTTCAGTGATAAATCACTGAAAATGACGTACCTCATATCCATCAAACGTTCTGCAAAATCCCTCTATTTGTTCTTTTTTTATGACTACATAACATTCCACTGTGTATATTCCACATTTATTTTATCCATTCCAACTTTAAAGGGCCACATGATTGGTAACATTTTTTTGCAGTTGTTATTAGAGCTGCAAAAAACATACTAGTGCAGTTATCTTTGTTGTAAAATGATTTGAGTTCCTCCAGGTATATTCTTTACAGTGGATTTCTCAGTCACATGCTAGGCCAATATCTTGTCACTTTACAAACCACCACACTGTTTTCAAAGGTGTTGCTCTACTTTTCAGTCCACATGCAGTATGGAAGCATTTATTTTTTCCCAAATCCTTACCTGCATCTGTTATTGTTTGTTTTATTAATCATGGACAGTCTTACAGGGAGTATGTGGGATTTCAAAGTGGTTTCATTTGCGTTTCTTTGATTATGAGTGAGGCTGAGCAATTTTCATGTGTCTGCTGGCTGGCCGTATCTCTTCTTATGAAAAGTGTCCAATCACGTATTTTGCACACTTTTCACAGCAAATGTTTGTCTCATTTTTCTGAGTGTTTGAGTTACTTGTAGATCCTAGATGTTATGCCTTTTTTCAGATATATAGGGGGGAAGCATTTTTCCCATTCTGTTGGCTGTATCCCTTCTCTTCTGATGATCTCTTTTGTTTTGCTGAAGCATATTCATTTCATGAGATCCCACTTGTCTAACTTACTTCTTAAGACTTGTGTATTTAGGCTTCTGAAGAGGAATAGTTTTGGGTTCCAGTTTCCCCAATGGTGTCTTCTGAAATTTCTAAGATTACTATAATTTAGTGTTTTACGTTTAGGTCTTTAATCCACTTAGAGCTAATGTGTATTGTGATAAATAGGGGTCTTGTTTCCAACTGGTGCATGTTGTCAGCCTTTTCCCAGCACCATTTACTGCATGTGTTCTCCATTACCCATTGGGTCTTCGAGGTTTCTCCAAAGATGAGTTGGTTGAGAATTTGAGGATTTCATTCTCTGTCCTGATCCATTGGCCTATGGACCTATTCTTGTACCAATACCAGGCTGTGTTGATTACTGTAAACATATAGTAAAGTTTGAAGTCTAGAACAGTGATAACTCCTGCTTTGTTTCGATTGATAAGATTCTTTTGGCTATTCTTGAGTGTTTATGATTTCATATGAATACTTTTTTTGTTTTGTTTTGAGTTGGAGTCTCACTTTGTCCCGCAGACTGGAGTGCAGTGGCTGCTCCTGGTCACCGCATCCTTGATCTGCTGTGCTCTGGAGATCCTTTCGCCTCAGCCTTCCAAGTACCCTGAATGACAGGTATGTGCTACCTCCACCAGCTGATTATTGGATTTATTGTAGAGTTGAAGTCTCACTGCCCAGGTGGGTCTCTAACCCGCGGGCTCATGAAATCCACTCAACTCAGCCTCCCAAAGGCACGGGATTACAGCCTGTGCCACCGAGGCCGGCTCTTATGAATTCTTTATTGAAATGTCCAGGTCTGAGAATAATGATATTAGCTTAAAGGTTATTTCACTGTATCTGTAGATTGCCCCAAAGGCTAATTTTTACATTAAAGTTGTAAGCAAAGTCAGCCATACAAGCTTGTCAAATTGTCATTTATGTCATCAGCCTCACAACTTTGACATCATAATGGGAGGGACCTTGCCTACTGAGCAATCCTGAGGATTCAAGGGCTTGTGTAGAGTGCTCTGCCATATGCGGTAGATATTGTGGATTTATTCCCAAGAAGTGAATAAAACCATGTGTTCACACGTATTCAAAAACTTCTCCAGGGTTAAGTGACCATTCAAGAATCCACTAAACAAGGTAGTTTTTTTTTTTTTTTGGTAAGGAAGTAATTATTGAGAGGAAAGGGAAACACCCACACTGTGAAGGGACCCGAGTGGGTTGCCCAAGAGGTAGTGTTTCTTTATTATGGTCAACGAATCCTGTTGAAGCTTGGTTATAGCACAACCACATAATATTTTAGCACTTTCTTTAGTTTAGAAAGGATGTTTTTAGTATTATGTAACAATCTTTGAACTGTTTTTCTAAAAGGATTTGAACGTTGCTTTAGCTAAGATCATCGTCAATTTTCCAGAATTTTCAATTATCTAAATATTTATACCAATGAGGAGCCTAAATACTTACTACTATGTAAATCTCCATGTTGTTTTGGTTAATGTATATTGGGTCCCAAATTCTCTTTTATCTGTCTGCCTGATTTTAAATACTTGGTGATTAAAAGTATCAGAGTAATTGGATACTTTGTTGCAGAGTACAGCATTATGTCTTAGGTAGAGAAAATACTGGGGATACAATGGAAATACTCTTCTAAAAAATATAAATTGGGTTAAAATATAAAGGGAATGTGATTTTAGATTTCCCTCAAATATATAAGGGAAACTTTCTCTAAGGATTGCACATCAGTAACATTTAATTAAAATTATGAAGCCGAAAATACAGAGTCCACCGAGAAAATGTAAACAAATTTTCGGAATGGAAAAGGTGTATTAAATTAGGATACTGTTATATTTTATTTATTATTATTTTTTTGAGTTGGAGTCTCACTCTGTCACCCAGACTGGAGTGCAGTGGCCGCTCCTGGCCACCGCAGCCTTGACCTGCTGGACTCCGGCGATCCTTCCACCTCAGCCTTCCAAGTAGCCGGAATTACAGGCATGCACTACCATGTCCAGCTGATTTTTTGATTTATTGTAGAGATGAGGTCTCGCTGCCCAGGCAGGTCTCGAACCCGCAGGGTCAGGCAATCCACTCACCTCAGCTGCCCAAAGTTGCGGGATTACAGACTGAACCACCGAGCCTGGTCTTATTTTCTGAAATTTTTAAGGTTTATTGTGCATTCTGCCTTCTGAATAGCACTTAGGTGAACTGAATCTCAAGGTTCAGTTATCTAAGAATGATATAGATCTGGAATCTCAAAAAGTTTCAATTTTGCCAGAAAAAAGCATTCAGAATTTTTGTGAGAAAAACTGCTGTTGTCAATTTTGAAGGCAGATATATACCATGTATTCTAACGTATTAAAAGGAAAAGGAGTTGTCATTGCAGTATTATGCACTCT
>NW_007128703.1:0-784 GCF_000164805.1 Carlito syrichta
AACTGGGACCGGAAACTAATTCCTCTTCAGAGCCCTAAATACCTATGGCTTAAGAAGTAAGTTCGACAAGTGGGATCTCATCAAATTAATACACTTCTGCAAAACAAAAGAAAGCATCCGAAGCAGGGACAACAGAATGGGAAAAACAATTTATCCACCTATATATCTGTAAAAAGGCATAACATTTAGGATCTACAAGAAACTCAAACACTCAGAAAAATTATACCAACATTCCCTTTGAAAAGTATGCAAAATATGTGATTGGACACTTTTCATAAGAAGAGATACGGGCAGTCAGCAGACACATGAAAATTGCAAAGCCTCACTCATCATCAAAGAAATGCAAATGAAATCATTTTGAAACACCACATACCCCCTGTAAGAGTGACCATCATTCATAAAACAAACAATAACAGATACAGGTCAGGTTTGGGGAAGAAATAAATGCTTCAACACTGCATGTGGACTGAAATTTAGAGTATCATCTTTGGAAAACAGTGTGTTGGTTTTTAAAGGGACAGAATGTGGACCTACAATATGATTCAGTAATCCCCCTGCCGAAAATATACCTGTAAGGAACTCAAATTATTTTACCAAAAGATACCTGCACCAGTATGTTTTTTGCAGCTCTAATCATAATTGCAATAAAACATAGTACCAACCATGTTGCCCATTATAGCTGGAATGGATTTAAAAAAATGTGGTATATACACAGTGGAAATATTAAGCACATTAAAAAGGACAGATAGAAGGATTTGCAGAACGTTAGCTGGATATGAGGTAG
>NW_007128704.1:0-771 GCF_000164805.1 Carlito syrichta
TAAGAGTGACCATCATTCATAAAACAAACAATACAGATACAGGTCAGGTTTGGGGAAGAAATAAATGCTTCAACACTGCATGTGGACTGAAATTTAGAGTATCATCTTTGGAAAACAGTGTGTTGGTTTTTAAAGGGACAGAATGTGGACATACAATATGATTCAGTAATCCCCCTGCCGAAAATATACCTGTAAGGAACTCAAATTATTTTACCAAAAGATACCTGCACCAGTATGTTTTTTGCAGCTCTAATCATAATTGCAATAAAACATAGTACCAACCATGTTGCCCATTATAGCTGGAATGGATTTAAAAAAATGTGGTATATACACAGTGGAATATTAAGCAACAATTAAAAAGGACAGATAGAAGGATTTTGCAGAACGTTAGCTGGATATGAGGTAGGCCATTTTCAGTAATTTATCAAGGAAACAAAGAAAAGAGTTCCATATGTTCTCACTCATGAGCTGAACTTGATGACTTATAGTGCTGTAAGAAAGTGATTGGCAGTAGTGGAAAACTGTTTAGGGGGAAGGGTGAGATTGGCAGTGAAGGGATATTGCTAAGGAAGTGAGGGGCATACCTCATGAACCTGGGACCCTGCATAATCAATGTTTGTATATGTAACTCTGAATTGTAACTCACAATTTTTTAAAAATAAATAAATAAATAAATAAATAAATGAATACTGTAAAACATGCATCTGACTTTACTCGTTAATCTATTTTTTATTTTCTTTTACTTTAAAAATGGTTACAGTCAGGGCTGGG
>NW_007128705.1:0-842 GCF_000164805.1 Carlito syrichta
CATCTATATCATTCTTAGAATACTGAGCCTTGAGATTCACTGTACCTAAGTGCTATTCAGAAGGCAGAATGCACCAAGAATCTTAAAAATTTTATACAATAAAAGAGTATTGTAATTTAATACAGCTTTTTCCATTCTTAAATCTTGTGTACATTTTCATGGTGCATTCTGTATTTTCTGCTTGTTAAGTTTGATTAAATGTTACACATGTGCAATCCTTAGAGAAAAGTTTCCCTTATATAATTTAAGGAAATATAAAATCACATTCCCTTTATATTTTAACCCAAGTTATATTTTTAAAAGAGTATTTCCTTTGAATCCCCTGGTATTTTCTCTACATAAGACATAATGCTGTACTCTGCAACAAAGTATCCAATTAATCTGATGCTTTTAGTCATGAAGCATTTAAAATGAGGCCCATAGAAAAAGAGAATTTGGGGTCCAATATTTATAAAACAAAATACCATGGAGATTTACAAAGTAGTAAGTATTTGGACTCTGCATTAGTATAAAATCTTAGATAATTGAAAATTCTGGAAATTGATAATGATCTTAGCAAAAGCAATGTTCACATCCTGTATGAAACAGTGCTCAAACGCTATTGTACAATACTAAAAACATCCAAAAGTTTCCAAACTAAACAAAGTGCTAAACTATTGTTTGGTTGTTCTATAACCAACCTCAACATGACTCTGTGACCATACTAATAAAAGACTACCTCTTGGGAAACCCCCTGTGGTCCCCTCTCAGTTTGGGGGTTTCTCTGTCTTCTCAATAAACTCTGCTTTGAAACAAAAAAAAAGACTACCTCGGTTAGAGGATTCTTGAATGGTCACTAAGCC
>NW_007128706.1:0-884 GCF_000164805.1 Carlito syrichta
TCTTGACCTGCCGTGTGACTCAGAAATTTCCCTCTAGAGAATATACCCGGAGGAACTCAAATAATTTTACCAAAAAGATAATTGCACCCGTATGATTTTTGCAGCTCTAATCACAATTGCAATAAAACATGGTACCACACATCTTGCCTATCAAAGTTGTAATGGGTAAAATAAATGAGGTGTATAAACAGTGGTATATTTGAGGCCATAAAAAAGGACAGATAGAAGGATTTTGCAGAATGTTTGATGGATATGAGGTAGGTCATTTTCAGTGATTTATCACAGAACCAAAGAAGAGAGTTCCATATGTTCTCACTCATGAGCTGAACTTGTTCACATAGTGCGGTAAGAAAGTGATTGGCAGTCGTGGAAACCTGTTTAGGGGGAGGGGTGAGATTGGCAGTGGAGGGATACTGCTAAGGAGGCGAGGGCATACCTCATGAACCAGAGACCTTACACAATCAATGTGTGTATATCTAACTCTGAACTGTACCCCATGTTTTTTAAAAATTAAAATAAATAAATAAATGATAGATTTAAAACATGCAACTGACTATTTTTTATTTTATTTTTTTATTTTAAAAATGTTTACAATTCAGATTTCGTCCTAGACATGTTCATTATGCAGCAATTGATTTTATAAGAATTGTATAATGCTCCAATGGTGTCTCCTTTTCCTTTTAATATGTTGGAATACATGGTATAATGCTGCCTTCAAAATTCAAAACTACAGTGTTTCTCACATGAATTATGAATGTTTTCTTCTGCCTAAATTGAAACTTGTTGAGATTCCAGAACTATATCATTCTTACAAAACTGAACCTTGAAATTCAATGTATGTAAGTGATATTAAGAAGGCACAGTGCATAATAAATACTAAAAAT
>NW_007128707.1:0-783 GCF_000164805.1 Carlito syrichta
CCAGTGTGGGAGTTTCTCTGTCCTCTTGATAAATACTGCTTCACACACAAAAGAAAACAAAAAACTACTTCGTTTAGTGAATTCTTGAATGGTCACTTATCCCTGGAGAAGATTTTCGATAGGTGTGAATACATGGTTTTCTTCACTTCTTGGGTTTGAAATCCACCATGTCTGCCACATTTGGCAGAGCACAGAACACAAGCCCTTGAATCCTAAGAATAGCTCAGTAGTCAAGGTCCCTCCCACTATGATGTCAAATTCTGACAATTTGATATGCTTGTTTCCCTGATTTTACTTACCTCTTTAATGTAAAAATTAGCCTTGTTTCAATCTACAGATTCAATGAAATAACCATGAAGTTAATAGCATTCTTCTCAGACCTAGAAATTACAATAGAGGATTCATATGAGCCAGGCTCAGTGGCTCAGCCTGTAATCCTGCGCATTTTTAAGACTGAGGTGAGTGGATTGCCTGAACCTTCAGGTTCGAGGTCCACCAGGACAGGGAAACCTCATCTCTACAATAAATCAATAAAAAAGATGGGCGTGGGAGTGTATGCTTGTCATTCATGCTACTTGGAATGCTGAGGCGAAGGATTGACAGAGCCCAGCAAGTCGAGGCTGTGGTGGCTGGGAGTGGCCACTGCACTCCAGTCTAGGTGAAAGAGTGAGAGACTAACTCAAGAAAGCAAAAAAGGAATTCAACAGAAATCATAAACAATCAAGACTAGCCATTAAATCTTATCCTTAGTATCAAAGCAGCAGCTATCACTGTTCCAGACAT
>NW_007128708.1:0-775 GCF_000164805.1 Carlito syrichta
CCAGGAGACACCAGCTCCACAGTGGGTTCTGTGCAAGGTGCTGAGGATATGCTTTCTGCCTTCACGAGTGAGGCGTCTTTTGTTGCCCCCCTGATTTCTTCTGGTTCTGAAACCTTAGAACCAATGGACAGGCCGAGTGAAAAAAGCAAACATTGATGGGGTCCCACTATATGGCCCAGGCTGCAGGGGAGGGTCATGATCACAGCTCATGGCAGCCTCAACCTCCTGGCCTCAAGTGATCCTCCCTCCTCACCCTCTCAAGTAGCTGGGATAACAGATATGCACCAACACACCCTGCTACTTTTGTATTTTTTGTAGAGATGGAGGTCTTGCTATGTCGCCCAGGTCTGGTCTCAAATTCCTGGCCTCAAGCGATCCTCCTGCCTTGGCCTCCCAATATGCTGATTAATTTTTTTTTCTTAGGATTATTGATTTTTTATTTTTTCAAGTAAGGAGATTAAAAAATATGTCCTGTCACTATTATTTCATAGAATAAATGACAATTTCATACTAAAAGGATAGGCTTGACATTATTTCAGAATAAAGGAGTATCTTTCCTAGAAATGATAGTTGGCCACCTTATGTTGACATTTATAAGATCTGTGGTTCTGTCTTTCTTTTTTTAAACATATTTTTTATTTTAAAATAGTGGGGTATAGTTAAGGATTAGGTATACAAATATATGTGGCCCAGGATGGAGGGCAGGAGTTTGAGACTAGGCTGGGCCTCATAGCAAAACCATGTCTCTACAAAATAAAAAAATAAGAGTAAAGTA
>NW_007128709.1:0-8271 GCF_000164805.1 Carlito syrichta
GGGCCTCCGTGGCTGCCTCCCAACAATTAGTCTTTTAGTCAACCAACATATTAAAAGAAATAACCATTAACTTAACATCATTCTTCTCAAACATGGAGATTACAATAACAATTTCATATAAAACCATAAACAATCATAAATAGTCAAAAGTATCTTATCAAAAGAAACAAAGCAGGGGCTATCTCATTTCCAGACTTCAAATTTTACTATGTGTTTACAATAATCACAGAGACTAGTATTGGAACAAGAATAGGTCCATTGGACAATGGATCAGGACAGAGAATAAAATCCTCAAATTCTCAACCAACTCATCATTGAAAAAACCTCCAAGATCCACTAGGTAATGGAGAACATATTAAGTAAATGGCGCTGGGAAAAGGCTGACAATCTGCACAAGATTGAATCAGGACACCGATCTATCACCATACACATTAACTCCAAATGGATCAAAGACCTAAACGGAAAACACCAAATTATAATAATCTTAGAAAACGCAGGAGACACCATTAGGGAAACTGGAACCGGAAACTATTTTCTCTTCAGAGACCTAAATACCCATGCCTTAAGAAGTAAAGTTAGACAAGTGGGATCCCATCAAGTTAATATACTTTCTGCAAAACAAAAGAAACCATCAGAAGAGCAAGGATGCAGCCAACAGAATGGGAAAAACAATTCTCCACCTATATATCTGTAAAAGTCATAACATCTGGGATCTACAAGAAACTCAAACAGTCAGAAATCAGACTAGCTTTCCCATTGAAAAGTGTACAAAATAGTGATTGGACACTTTTTCATAAGAAGAGATACAGGCAGCCAGCAGAAACATGCAAATTGCTCAGCCTCATTCATCATCAAAGAAATGCAAATTAAACCACTTTGAAATACCACATACCCCCTGTACGACAGGCCATCATTAATAAAACAAACAATAACAGATGCAGGTAAGGATTTGGGAAGACAGAAATAGTTCTACACTGCATGTGGACTGAAAAGTAGAGCAATATCTTTGGAAAATCGTGTGGTGGTTTGTAAAGGAACAAGATATTGACCTACCATGTGACTCAGTAATTTCCCTGTCGATAATATACCTGGAGGAACTCAAATCATTTTACCAAAAAGATACATGCACAAGTATGTTTTTTGCAGCTCTAATCACAATTGCAATAAAACATGGTACGAACCATGTTGCCCATCAAACCTGGAAAGGATAAAATAAATGTGGTATATACTCAGTAGAATATTGTGTAGCTATAAAAAAGGACAGATAGAAGGAATTTGCAGAACGTTTGATGGATATGAGGTAGGTCATTTTCAGTGATTTATCACAGAAACAAAGAACAGAGTTCCATATGTTCTCACTCATGAGCTGAACTTGATCACCTATAGTGCTCTAAGAAAGTGATTGGTAGTACTGGAAAACTGTTTAGGGGGAGGGGTGAGATTGGCAGTGGAGAGATACTGCTAAGAAAAGGAGGGGCATACCTCATCAACCAGGGACCCTGCATATTTAATGTTTGTATATCTAACTCTGAATTGTACCCAACATTTTTAAAAAATTAAAATAAATAATTAAATAAATGAAAGCTGTAAAACAAGCAACTGACTTTATTTGTTTATTCTATTTTTTAGTTTTTGACTTTAAAAATGGTTACAATTCAGGGTTGGGCCTAGAAATGTTCATTATTTAGGGATTGATTTTTTTAAGAATTGTATAATACTCTAATGATAACTCCTTTTCCCTTAAATACATTGGAATACATGGTATAATTCTTCCTTCAAAACTGACGACTACAGTGTTTCTCATATAAGTTCCGAATGTTTTATTCTGCCTAAATTGAAACTTGTTAAGATTCCAGATCTATGTCATTCTTAGAAAACTGAACCTGGACATTCAGTGTACCTAAGTGCTATTCCGAAGGCCGAATGCATAATAAATCTTAAAAATTTTAGAAAATGAATCAGTATCATGATTTAACACAGTTTTTTCCATTATTACAACTTGTGTACATTTTCTTGGTGCACTCTATATTAATTTTGATTAAATGTTACAGATGTGCAATCCTTAGAGAAAAGTTTCCCTTATATATTTGAAGGAAATATAAAATCACATTCCCTTTATGTTTTAACTCAATTTATATTTTTAAAAGAATATTTCCATTGACTTCCCTGGTATTTTCTCTACCTAAGATGTAATGCTGTACTCTGCAACAAAGTGTCCGATTATTCTGATACTTTTAATAACCAAGCGTTCACAATGAGGCACACAGAAAAAAGAGAATTTTGAGACCAATGTATATAACCCAAAATAACATGAAGATGTACAAAATAGTAAGTATTTGGCTCTGCATTAGTATAAAAATTTAGATAATTGAAAATTCTGGAAAAGTGATTGTGATCTTAGCAAAAGCAATGTTCAAATCCTGTAGGAAAAACTTCTCAAAGGCTGTTACACAACACTCAAAACAACCAAAAGTTTCTAAACTAAAGCAGTGCTAAGCCGGGCTCGGTGGCTCAGCCTGTAATCCTGTGCCTTTGGGAGGCTGAGGTGAGTGAATTGCCTGAGCTCGTGGGTTTGAGGCCCGCCTGGGTAGCAAGACCTCATCTCTACAATAAATCAAAAAATCAGACGGGCATGGTAGTGCATGCCTGTAATTCCCGCTACTCGGAAGGCTGAGGTGGAAGGATCGCCGGAGCCCAGCAGGTCGAGGCTGCGGTGGCCGGGAGTGGCCACTGCACTCCAGTCTGGGCGACCGAGTGAGACTCCACCTCAAAAAAAAAAAAAAAAAAGAAAGTGCTAAAATATTATTTGGTTGTGGTATAATGAAGCCTCAACAGGACTCTGGGATCATAATAATAAAACATTACCTCTTGGGTAACCCCCACAAGTCCCCTCCCAGTTTGGGAGTCTCTCGGTCCTCTCAATAAGCACTGCTTTAAAAAAAAGAAGTGTACCTCGTTTAGAGGATTCTTGAATGATCACTAATCCCTGGAGAAATGTTTGGATAGTTGTGAATACATGGTTCCCTTCACTTCTTGTGAACGAAATACACCATGTCTACCGCATTTGGCAGGTCACTGTACACAAGCGCTTGAAGCGTAAGGATTGCTCAGTAGTCAAAGTCCCTCCCATTATGATGTCAAAGTTGTGAGGCTTATGTCATAAATGACAATTTGACATTCTTGTATCCGTTACTTTACTAACCTCTTTTTGTCAGGAGCCGCAACTCCTAACAGAAGGCAAAGTAAGGGTTACCTGAAAATGGGAAAAAAGCTGGCTGGGAGCAAGGCCCCAGCAAAGCGGTTGTGCTGGAGGCAAAGTCCTATGGATTCCATTGATGGGCCCCTTTGATCTTTAGGAGTGTGTGCATAAGACAGAAAGTACCCCTTTCTAGTGAAGCATTAACTAATAAGCGAAGATGATGTACTGGTGAAACTGAAGCTTGAGACATGAATAAGGAACACAGCAAAAGCACAGCCATTAGAGACAATAGAGAATGTTTAGTTACCTTCGTCTCTATAAAAAGCAAAACCATTGTGTATAAAGAAAATAAAAAACTTTCCCATTCTCTATTTTTTTTTTTTTTTGAGTCGGAGTCTCACTCGGTCGCCCCGACTGGAGTGCAGTGGCCGCTCCCGGCCACCACAGCCTCGACCTGCTGGGCTCCGGCGATCCTTCCGCCTCCGCCTTCCGAGTAGCTGGAATTACAGGCGCGCGCTACCACGCCCGACTGATTTTTTTATTTATTGTAGAGATGAGGTCTCGCTGCCCAGGCGGGTCTCGAACCCGCGGGCTCAGGCAATCCACTCACCTCAGCCTCCCAAAGGCGCGGGATTACAGGCTGAGCCACCGAGCCCGGCTCCCATTCTCTATTTTTAATGGTTAACAGACCCTGTACTAAAATAACACCTTAGACGGGTAAGATGGAGGAAGAAGTTTGTGAGACCTGAGACAAGTCAATCCTGAAGGCAGCTGCTTTTAAACATAATTTAAGAAAGTATACACATAGTAGATATAAGTTTGTAAGGGTAAAACGATTTAGTAGTATAAGTATAATAATATAGGAGAGAATAGTTTAGTAGATAAAAATAGGATAATGATTAAAAATAATTAGATAAAATATAATTAAATAGGAAATAAATATAGGATATGAGTAGTCAAGTATAATTCATATAAAGGTTGTTAAGTATTATTAGATTATGATTCATATAAGCAAAATAAGAATAAAGATAGATACATAATAGGAAAGTTTCAAGGAAATAATTAAGAAATAATAAAATTAGTTATAAATGTAAACGCCAATGTGTTGCTGCTAAGTTACATGTAAGAATTTAGTTAGAAATATGATGTAAAAGAGGTAAGGGTTAAAAGGTTACAGTTAATAACTTTTAGCAAAAGCTGTTTCATTCCTATCTATTGGTTTTAACATAATGGGGGGGGATAGAATAGGCAGGAACAAATAAATCAGTGTAAGATGTTTAATAGTAAAAGAAACATAATGTAAACATTTGTGGGCATGTATGTGAGGGGGTTGAGGATTGAAAATGCCTTATATAAACATGTGAAAATTAAATAAACTTTGGAAGAGTCCCGAACTCGACCCAGGAAGTTGAATTATGTCTTCTTCCTTCGCCACATCTGATTCTCTCGCCTCAGACCCTAACCCTTGTGTTGGAGCTGGTCTCTAACAGATGGTGCTCAAAGCAGGGACCTGAGAGTGTTTAAGTATATTGTGTGTCATTTCAGACGTGGACTTTGTCCTGAGGGTGCTGCGGACCCCCTGTTAGTGAGTGCAGGTAAAGGATAGGACAAATAGACAAGAACTTGAGAAGCTATTGTGCCTCTGTAACAAGGCAACAGAGTAAGTATGGGCCATTCTGGTTCTAAAGAGAGAAAAGCTTATTTAAGAATTATGGGAAAAGCATTATAACACAAAGGAATTAAGGTAAGTAAGGAAAAGTTAACTGTATTCTTGAATTTTGTTCAGAAGGTAAATCCTTGTTTCCCTGATGAAGGGACCTTGGATTTGGAAACTTGGGATCAGGTTGGAAAAAGATATTAAGAAATGGTATACTACCAACGGGGGAACTCAAATGCCTGAGGACGCTTATTCTCTGTGGAATATACTAAGACAAGCTCTTATGACTAATCCTTGTTACGGTACTTTTTCTCAAACTGAGTCTGCCACTCCGTTGCTCAGTAGAACTTCTTCTAGAGCTTCTAAAATTATGCTAACCCAAGAGGAAGGGCAATCTGACTCTGAGGAAAGGGAGAAAGAGGAACCCCCCGCTTATGGCTCTGATGATCAACATTCCCCTGAGGATGAAACAGATTTAAATGAGGAGGCTGCTAAGTATCACAATCCTGATTGGCCTCCCCTTACTTTGCCTACTGCTCCTCTGTTTTCCCTTATGCCTCCAGAAAAAACGGTAAGAAAGTATAAACCAGGGTTTAGAGGAGCTTTGCAGCAGGCTCATGAACAGGGGGAGTTGTTACATTGCTTCCCTGTTTCTTTTGAATTTGAGAACCCACGATGGGAAGTGTTGTCTTTTAAATTACTCAAGGAGATTAAAACAGCTTGTCATGATTATGGGCCTACCGTGCCCCCTACACTCTCTCTTTAATAGAAGGATTAGGGGTGCAATGGATGGTTCCTTCTAATTGGCAACAATTGGCTAAAACCTGCTTATCTGGAGGAGAGTATTTACTTTGGAGAACGGAGTATGAAGATCAGGTGCAAATTCAGATGGCAAAAAATCAAAATTGGCCACCAGATACATTTGTTATTGATAAAGATATGCTGACAGGTACTGGGCAGTATGCCATATACAATGCTCAAGTAGTTTTCCCTAGAAAAGTGTATACTCAAATAAGCCACTGTACTTCTATGGCTTGGAGAAAGTTGCCTGCTAATTCCACTCAAACTCTTTCTTTGTCTGAGATAAAGCAAAAGGCCAATAAAAATTACAATGATTTCATCTCCAAAATAACCACCACCGTCAAACGAGTAATTACTAGCAAAGAGGCAGCAGAAATTTTAGTAAAACTATTGGCTGTTGAAAATGCTAATAACACTTATTAGGCTCTAATAAGACTGATAAAAAAGACCAGCAATATAATTGATTATATCAGTCAATGCTGATGATAATGATGATGATTAAAAACGCTTCTTTTGCCACCCTTACTGCACCTCTTTCTAAGGTTTTCTTTTAAACGTTGAGAATACTGAAATAAAGCCTGAACTTAGTTACACTTTTCTTTTTCTTATAGGAATGCAGAAAGCTCAAATAATAATAAACACAAGTATATAAGTAATATATAAGTGATATAAGTAATATAACTAATATATATAAGCAATATAAGCTATATATAAAGAATATATAAGCAATATAAATAAGTAATACATAAGTAATATGTAAGTAATATAAGTAAAATAAGCAATATAAGCAATATATATAAACAATATAAGCAATATATATAAGCGAATATAAACAATATATAAGTAACAAATAATATAAGTAATACATAAACAATATATAAGTAATACAAGTAAAAGTATATAAGAAATAAGCAAAAGAATATCTCATTGCAGTCTTGCTTTAACTGTGGTCAAGTCAGACACATTAGCAGAGATTGGTTAAGCAAGGTATGGCTAACTTACATGGCACACTGTCGCTGTTTACTGGGTCTACTCGACTAAAAACCTTGAGTCCCAATTGCCAAAAAGGCTTTCATTAAGCTAGAGAATGCCTATCTAAATTTCATAAAAATTGTACTCCTTTAAATCAACAACAAGCCACCCCAGCTAAGGGAAACTTCCAGAGGGGCCAGCTCCGGCCCCACCTGCCACCATTAACCTGTTCATACCTTCTGCTCCATCACAGAACTCATCCGAGCCACCCCTGGAAGTACAGGACTGTACTTGTGTTCCTCCACCACAACAATATTAACTCTGGATGTTCTGGTGACCCCAATTGCTATGGGAGTAAAGGACCCTCTCCCAGAAGAAATAGTGAGTATAATATTAGGCAAAAGTTTCTGCCTTACAAGGAATTTCCATTTTTTTCTGGAGTGGTAAATTCAAATTACACAGAAGAAATCCAGGTGCTTGTTGCTCCCCCTAGCAAAACTACAGTTTAATAAAGGTCAGAAAATAGCCCAGTTGCTGCTCTTGCCTTGTCAGAAAACAGGTAAAACTTTAACTAACCTGCATAGAGGTAACTCTGGATTTGACTCTAGTGATGTTGCTTTTTGGGTTCAGGAGGTTACTAACTCTAGACCTCTAGAAGACTTATATATACAAGGAGTTAAGATTAAAGGCTTGTTGGACACTGGAACTGACGTTTCCTGTATTGCCAGGAAAATTATCCTGCTTCCTGGTCTACTCAGATAGCTCCTTCAGGACTCATAGGCATTGGTCGAGTACCCTCAGTAGCCAATAGCTCTAAAAATTTAAATTGGACACATGAGACTTCAGAAACTTTTTGCCCATACGTTATTCCATCTATCCCCTTTACATTATGGGGAAGAGATATTATTGATATAGCCCTAATGATAAAGCTTCAGCACAAATGCTGTAGATGGGCTATGATCCCTTTAAGGAACTTAACAAAGATGGACAGGGAATGCAGGAACATGTTCAAGTAAATGAAAACACAAATCGAGCTGGCATTGGCTATTCAAATTTATCCATTGTTCCCAAGACCCTATTACCTGGAAAGCTGACAAACAAGTTTGCGTGGAACAATGGCCCATGCCCTTGGAAAAGCTAAGGCAGTCAAAAAACTAGCTTAACAACAATTAAAGGCTGGACATATAGAGGCTTCTACTAGCCCCCCTGAATGGCAACCACTAGCCCTGAAAACACTCCTAGTTTTGTAATTAAGAAAAAATCTGGTATATGGAGACTTTTACAGGATTTAAGAGCTATTAACACTACTATGGGAGCCATGGAGCATTGTCGCCTGGATTTCTCTACCTACTAACTTTAATATTATAGTTATTGATTTGCAGAACTGTTTCTTTACTATACCTTTAAGCCCAGAGGACTGTAAACAATTTAAATTCAGTTTAACCTCTGAGAATTTAAAAAACTTTTGTTCCATCTCCAGGAGGAGTCAACACTCGAGGACTGAGACCTAACATGCTATGGCAAATGGATGTAACTCACTTTCACAGCTTTGGAAAATTGTCTTATTTGCATGTGATTGTGAATACATTTTCTCATGTTATTTTAGCTTCAGCAAGAACTGGAGAAGCCTACAAGGAGGTGG
>NW_007128710.1:0-934 GCF_000164805.1 Carlito syrichta
CCAGTGGCCGCTTCCGGCCACCGCAGCCTCGACCTGCTGGGCTCCGGCGATCCTTCCGCCTCAGCCTTCTGAGTAGCCGGGATTACAGGCATGCGCTACCACGCCCGGCTGATTTTTGATTTATTGTAGAGATGAGGTCTCGCTGCCCAGGCGGGTCTCGAACCCGCGGGCTCAGGCAATCCACTCACCTCAGCCTCCCAAAGGCGCGGGATTACAGGCTGAGCCACCGAGCCCGGCTCAAATAATATTTTAGCACTTTTTTAGTTTAGAAACTTTTGGATGTTTTGAATATTGTGTAACAGCCTTTTAGCAATTTTCCTACAGGTTTGAACATTGCTTTTGCTAAGATCTTAATCACTTTTCCAGAATTTTCAATTCTCTAAATTTTTATACAAATGCAGAGCCCAAATACTTACTACTTTGTACATCTTCATGCTATTTTGGATTATATATTGGCCTCCAAATTCTTTTATCTGTGTGCCTCATTGTAAATGCTTGGTGATTAAAAGTATCAGAATAATCGGACACTTAGATTCAGAATACAGCATTATGTCTTAGGTAGAGAGAAGACTAGGGTATTCAATGGAAATATTCTTTTAGAAATATAAATTGGGTTAAAATATAAGGGAATGTGATTTTATATTTCCTTCGAATATAAAAGGGAAACTTTTCTCTAAGGATTGCACATCTGTAACATTTAATCAAAATTAATGAGCAGAAAATACAGAGTGCACCAAGAAAATGTACACAAATTTTAATAATGGAAAAAGCTGTGTTAAATCACGATACTGATTTATTTTCTAAATTTTTAAAGATTTATTATGCATTCTGCCTTCTGAATAGTACTTAGGTACACTGAATCTCAAGGGTCAGTTTCTAAGAATAATGTAGATCTGGAATCTTAACAAGTTTCAATTTAGGCAGAATAAAACCG
>NW_007128711.1:0-3503 GCF_000164805.1 Carlito syrichta
CCACGCCCGGCTGATTTTTTTATTTATTGTAGAGATGAGGTCTCACTGCCCAGGCGGGTCTCTAACCCGCGGGCTCAGGCAATCCAAAGACATGGGATTACAGGCTGAGCCACTGAGCCTGGCTAGAAAACCATTTTTTGATTGACAAGGAATCTTCTGGTTGTGAGGTTTCTACCAAGCAGATGAGAGCAATTCAGTTTTAGAGAATAGAGGCTATTTTGGTATTGCTGAGAGGGTTGAGGCTTTTTACAACATGGAACGAAGGACCAAACCCTGTTTCTCAATCTGGTGAGAGGCCTTCTGTCTCAGAAACTGGACGACTTCCACCTTTCCCCCCAAGACCACCTTTATACATAACTGGTTCTGTTTTGCAAAAGTCACAAACAAATGAAGATGCTTTGCTTGGGCTTAGAAGTCCTGGCTTTCACACCCTTCTCAGGGGACTCACCAAATGTAAGACTTGACTTAAAAATTAACTTTAAGACCCTCTAAATATGAAATTGACTGGGTGCAGTGTAATCCCAGCACTTTGGGAAGCTGAGGCAGGAGCACCGCTTGAGGCCAGGAGTTCAAGACCAGCCTGGACAACATGGGGGCAGATTCTCATCTCTATTACTTAAACAAACAACAACACAAAAAGATAAAAGTACTCCCACCAGCAGCTCCTGTTTCTGATTCACTGTTGTGGCACAGATTCTTGTAATCCCCAGCAGTCACTGTCCCTGTGCTTGAGTGTCCAAGTCCTGATTTCCAGCCTATGTGCAGCTTTGCGGCTGTAAGAGCACATTTCTGATTCTCTCTTGCACCCAGGGGTGGCCAGGTGGTGAGACAAGGCAGGGTGGGGTGAAGCACCTGCAGGTGTGCAGGCCAGCACTGAGTTGTGGTGCTGGTACCATACCTGCTGTGGTGACAAAGGCTGCAACCCTGCTCTGCTGTTCATGAAACCCGCAGTAGCCTGGGTCCTGGCTTGGGGTCCCGCCAAGCTTGTAGTCACTCCAGATCCCCAAGCCCACCTTCACTCAGCAAAGCCCAGTAAAGCAGACTGGCGTGGTACCATCAACACCTCCAGGGGCATGTGCTGGTCATTTGTTCACCCTGGGCAGGCCCCTGCCTGCAGGACGATCCTGCCTGCCAAGTCCTCCCTTCGAGAAGGACTTGGTCTGCTCATAGGACAGGCTTCTTTGAGAATGTCATCAGCCCACATAGCAAGGCTCAGGTCTTTCCTTCTTCAATCGCATCCTACCTGTACAAGCTGCACCCAGAACTGGTGCAGGTGGTCTGTATTAACACACACCAAGGATGCTCCAGAAAAATACAAATTTACAGCAAAAAGCTATGAGTTTCCATTAAAATTAAAGTGAGAAACCTAGTTTTGTCAATATATACGTTTTTGAGTCTGGGCCTCATCCTGTCACCCAGGCTGGAGTGCAGTAGCACCATCACAGTAACCAACACTTCCTGGGTCTAGGTGATCCTTCTGCCTCAGTCCTCCTACTAGCTGGGACTACAGGCCCGTGCCACCACACTCAGCTAATTTTTTGCTTTATTGTAGAGATGATGCTCTGTTGGTCAGGCTGGCCCCAAACTCCCAGGCTCAAGAGATTCTCTCACTTTCAGCCTCCCAAAGTGCTGTGATTTCAGGCATAAGCCACCACACCTGGACTAGTTATGACAATGCTTTAGACCCATCAACTGCCCAACACATTAAACAAAAAGAAGTAATATGGTGCTCAACTCAATCCAAAAGGTTGTGCCTACTCCATACTCACAAATGCTGACTGTGCTTCCTTGGGAGCCCTGTGCTACTGCCCCAAGTCACAGCAGCAGGCACCTGTCCCAGGGATATAAAGCTCCAGCAGAGAGATCAGAGGTCTGGCCTGCCCTCCTCACTCTTCCTCGAGGCCAGAAAGGAGCAAGGTGCTTGCTCTCTTCTCTCCTCTTGGCCTCAAGGACATGGAATAACATGACTTTGCTTTGCCAGAAAAGTTCCAGTGTTTGGGTAAGTTAATGACATGCTACAGGCTGTGCATCCCACATCTGAAAATCTAAAATCAGAAATACTCCATAATCTGAAACCTTTTGAGTGCCAACATAACTTTCAAAGGAAATGCTCACAGGAGTTCTTTGGATTTGGGGATGTGGGACACTCAGCAAGTAAGTATATTGCAAATACTCCAAAATCTCCAAATTCCTAAATCTGAAACACCTCTGGTCCCAAGCACTTCACATAAGAGATATGCAACCTGTGCCAGGTAATGCAACCCAGCAGAATGTGCCCTACAGACTCAGTGATGTCCGGACAAAAGGGTGCATGGCATTGTTGTCTGGGGTAACAGAACTCCCAGCCATCACGATGGGCTGAGCTGATGCTCAAGAGCACCACAAGACAAGCCTGTGGGGACCCTGTAGTGATCACAGAATGAGGAGAGAGGGCCCAGAGATGCATGGCAGCAGAGGAGAGTGGAGACCCGTGCTGGCCAGAGTGGGCAGTGACCAGTTCATGCACCCCCAAACCCCAAGGCTTGTGGGCAGGGGCCAGAGCCAGGCCTGCTAGTGGTGGCAGGTTGGCAATGGCTCTCTGAGGCACCCCTTCACCCCGGACTTGAAGTGTAGTGGCAATGAACACAGCTGCACATGCTCGATTCCCAGCTGACTTCCATGCAAAACACGATGGCCTGGAAAGTGTGTTCATGCTCACCCACGTCTGCTGGCAGCTCCCTCCTGGTATGTGTGGGGGAGACAAATCAGTGCAGAAGTTGCTATGGGAAGCAATGGCACAGGGAGCGCCTCAATGCCAGCTATAGGGAGTCATCAGGCCTGGCTGCCCGGTGCCATGAAAGATGATAGGGTGCTCCCTAATGAAGTACTAGAGACAAAAGGCCCCTTGATAGATTCGCACAGTCTCAAACATACCTTGTTGGGGTGGTGACAAGACACAGCCTGACCAGGAGCTCACAGCCCAGTCACTACCCCTTTGCCCAAGTCAGAGGAGGAGGAGCAGAGCCTTGGTGCCTGCTTCTGCACATGCTGTCCTGCCGACTCCCACTCTGCACATGCTGTCCTGCCGACTCCCACTGTGCAGATTCACTGGGCCATCATCTCCACACACCCTTCTGTTGCCCAGGCAAGGCTCCCTCAACCTGAGCCCTGGCACCACTGTGCAAAGCACTGGCTTGTCTCAGCTCTGCATCGGTGTCCCTCTCCTCGCTTGAGATTGAACTTCTCGCAGACAGGGGATTTTACCTGTTTTTTTTTTTTTTTTGGTATGTCTCCAGGCTCAGCACAGGGTCTTCAAGAGAAGCTTTTCCTGCCTTAACTACCTAAAACACACTTGGGGATTAATGAGCACATGAACAAAAGTCTTGTTTTGTTCTGGAATACCTGTAAAGGACTGGGGCCATTTAACCTGGAGAAGAAAGAACTCAGGGAAGGAACAGTTTTAATCTTTAAGTACTTGAGACTTGACTGGTGAGAGTTCCCAAGAACAGAAGAGCAGCAGGGTG
>NW_007128712.1:0-10282 GCF_000164805.1 Carlito syrichta
TGCCTCATGGATTCGTGATTGTTGGAGCAAACAAATCTCATGATGTATGTTTCTGTAAAAAACGTTATGCACTGTGGGACATGTAAACCCCCAGCGAATGTTTGTCATATTGCCAGGGGTGATAGAAAATGGTATACGGATGTTTGTCATATTGCTAGGGGTGATAGAAAATGGTATATAAGGTGGAAGGAGTTTGAATAAAATTTGGAACGGTCTTGGCCAGACCTGACCCAGAAGAACTGCCTCTGAGTCATTTCTTCTCACCATCCTGATTCTCCCAATTCAGGCCCAACCCCCCTCGAGTCAGAGCCCGTCTCCAACACTGGGGTCCATGGAACTAGTGGTCTTCATGCTCCGGGTGAAGTGCAGCAAATGAGGCTTGGCTTCTCTGCTGTTATCCTTTTGCTCAGCAGATACATTGTAACTGAAATGTACATGGCAGGTTTATTTTTAATTACACAGGAAAATCAACCTTTTCTACTTTAGCTAGCTCATAATCCACACGTTCAGTACAACACAGCTAACAACTGACCTACCCATTTTCCTGCAGACTCACCTGGTCCTTGTTAAGGCCCTTCCTTTCATCTATTTTCTTCTCTCACTATGCGGAAATTATAAGCCACACATGAAAAAAACTATCTGCCTGGAAAACCTTCACCAGCTGCCTGTACTTCCTGAACCAGAAGGTAAACAGAGCTCCTGGAAAGCAGGCTAAGCCAAGAGAAAGAGAGAGCCCTGCTCCTCTGTTCGGGGCTCACAGGCCCAGCTCAGGGAGGGAGGCAGTAGTCAGGCCTTTGCTGCCTGCTCTGGCCCTGCTCCCTCTCCTGTTATGCTGCTCTTTCTAATGTGGCTGCTCTAACTGGTATCGGGACAACCGGGGACTAAAAATCCATAGTCTGCGATTGTTTTCCCTGCATCTGCTCCCAATGCTGAGCACTGCCAGGTTGAGGAGCGTCTTCTCAGTCACCTCTAAACACCTCATTGTCTTTCCTTCTGTTTCATTAACATAAACTTCCAATTACACAGCAAAAACAAAAATCTTAGATTATACATTCTTACCACTAAAATGGATGAAAAAGTGAAACCTCATAGCTTTATTTCTTTGCACAGGACTGAAGTCACCCATCTGCACACCATGTGGATGGAGAGTGCGAGTCTTGACCAAGATGACCGCAAGGCAGCAAGAGTAAGGCCCAGGCCCGGGACTACTGGCAACCCCCACAGATTACAAGATGTTCCTTGGCATTTAGTAATCATTGCCACAGTCATTATTTACATTCTCACACATATATCTAGTGGCCTCAGTTAAGACACTGAGTTGACTGGGTGCAGTGGCTCATGTCTGTAACCCCAGGACTTTGGGAGGTCCAGGTAGGAGAATCGCTTGAGTCCAACCTGGGCAACAGAGAGAGACTTAATCACTACAAAAAATAAAATAAAAATATTAGCTGGGTGTGGTGGCCAAGCCTGTAGTTCCAGCTACTCGGGAGGCTGAGGCAGGAGGATCACCTGAGCCCAAGAGTTCAAGGCTGCAGTGAGCCATGTTTGTGCCATTATACTCCAGTCTGAGTAACACAGTAAGACCCCAACTCAAAGAAGAAAAAAAAAGGACACTGCTGAGGATCTAACATACTTTGGGCAGTAAAAACAATCAGTATGTATAAGTTTAGTACACTCCACCCTACGGAAAATTTATCTTAGCTCTCCATTACATGACACCAACCTGCTAGTAGGATATTCAATTTGGTTCATAGTCACCAAAATTGACTGGAAATTTTCTTTGTATAAAATGCTGTATTAGAGGTCAAATAGGTTACAAAAATTAACAAAAGTTCTCAAACTAATTTGGAACCAGGAAAACTAAGGTAAGGGAACAGTGGTAACACAGGAAAGATGTGGCAGGCCACTAGAGGGTCACAGGAGAGAGAGGAGCCCACCTAGTGGGAAAAATGAGTGATATGCAGGGTGGGACCAGGAGTAAATCACTAGGACTGGGGTGGGGGCATTGGGGATGCATCTGAGAGGAGCCTGTGAGATTTTATGAAGATACAATGAAGATGAGGGAAGGGAGTTTTTGTTTGGAGCAGAGGGAATCATAGTCAAATCTAAGGAGGTAGGTAAGTATAAAATGCACTTAGGGACACACTAAAGTGTACAAATTGAATAGAACTGAAGACACAGTGTTTTTAACCCCCACAGTAACTGCTGGCATTTACTGAACACCAGAAGTGGCCAGGACCAGCCTTCTTGGCTACTAGAAGGGAGGTCCTATCATTACCTTTCAATGAGTGGGGAAACATGCTACACCAGTTAGAGCTGCTCCCAGTTGGGGTGGGCCAGCCTAGGATGTGGATGCTGTCTGGAGCTTACCATAACACTCTGCCTCAATGGGGCAGGAGAACTGGGCTGCTCAGCTCCTTGAGCTGTACTACCCACTAAGGGCCTCCTTGCAGGGATGTGGCTGGTGAAGCCACTGTAGCTTTTCATTCAGAAGAGTCATATGATCAGAGCCATGCTTTAGAAAGACCAAGCAGAGAGCAAATGGGTTCACAATGACCTTAGGCTGGCAACTGGTCAGGCACCATGCCTCACACCTGTAATGCCAGCACTTTGGGAGCCCAGGCAGGAGGATCACTGGAGCCCAGGAATTGGAGATCAGCCTGGGCAACACAGCAAGAGCTGTCTCATAACCTTTACTTTTCTTAAAAAAAAAAAAAAAGAAATAGCCTGATGGTGCCTGGTGTATAAAAGAGAATAAGTGAAAGAGACAGACTAGGGACACACAGAGCCCTAAGTCTGCTTGGTTACTACCCCACATCCATGGAAGATATCTATACAAAGGTGGAAAGCAGAACACTCATCTATATAATTGTTATTCTTAGAAAACATATCTAGTTTGAAATATAATAATTTCACTACATATTTTGCTTCTATTTTTTGAGAGTAGAACCACATGAGAAATCCATGATATGCTGAGGGCTTTCTGCTCTGAGCACAGCTACTGATCCCAGGCCTCCAAGCCTCCATTCTGGTTAACACCTGGTCAGGAAGGCTGAAGGCGCTGCCATGCGTTTAATACACAAACAAGTGCAAAGCCCATGCCAAGCTGGGATCAAGAGGCTTTGGTGGCATGCTGGCACCCTCAGGTGGCCACTTCAGTGTGATGCAGCCTCCTTGCCTTGGGCCTTACAGGAGGCAGAGGCAGCAGCAGCAAGCAACAAATTCACTGTGTACTTGACGCACCACAGACCCCAACTACTCTGTCAGGCTGATCTCACTAAATACTCCTACACTGACAACAGGAATATAATGCAGGAAATTCAGAAAATAATGTCACTTCTGCCACAGAAATGAGGTAAACACATAGAAGGGATTTCAAGTAAAAATCATTTCTCTCATCTGGAGCCCTCATATCTCCTGTTCCTCTCATATTCAGTTGGAAGCCTCAGCGGACAGAATGCAGAAGCAGAGAGAAGTGGAAAAGAGAAAAGAAATCTTACACACAATTCACAAACCCCACATGGTAACACACACATCATAACAAGAGCACATCAGAAGTGTGTCTTGGTTACCACTTGCTTATGAAAACTCTCTTCTGACTTGGACTCAGCTGGCGACCCATGTCCCCCAACTGGTGCAGCCCAGGGCAGGGCAGACTGCACACCCATCGGCCTTCACACAAACCACAGGCTCCCCAGCCTCCCACAGTATACTGGGTTTCCACCAAGAAGGAAATAAGGCTATCAGCTGAATTCTACATTCAATGATAACATTTTCTGTCCAAGAAAATATCAGACAACTGGGAAGATTAAAAAATAATCACAGAATGGAATTTCCAACAGGAAGAAAGCATTTTTCCCACAGTTTCTGATAAAGAGCTCATGTCAACAATGCCTTGCAGTGACCAATTAGTTTCATAAACATGAAAAAAACCACAGCCCAGCCCTCCAGTGACTTGAGACACCAGGCACAATAAGGCCCTCAGTGGCAGACTTCCTGCCTCACACATTGGCATCCCAAGACAGCAACATTGTTGGCCTCTTGACAGTCATCATCAAAAATATTAATATTATATTAATTATGAAATTAATTATAAAAATATTACTACATATTATATGAATAAAATTTCATTTATTAATCAAATTTATTTCCTGTAATACCTTAAGAATAATAAAACATGCTTTCTTTAATGGTTGTTGGAAAGTAACTTTTAGATAAAACACTATTTACTTTTCAACTCTCTAAAAATATTTTAAAATTTCTGCTATGCAGCTGCTTATATTTTATTTCTGAAACAGTCAAACCAAATGAAGCTACAGGTCTGAATTTTATGCTTGTTTCCAGCATCAGAGTTTTAGCTGTCATTTTAAAGCCTTCTGCTAATTCAACCCTCAATGAAATTTTAAAAATAACAAAGAAAAAATGAATAATATTGTTGGGAGCCAGCCACGGAGGCCCACTGAGCGTTAGGGATCAGGAAGGGCCGTTGACCCTGAGACCACTAGGATATGTTCAGGAGCTATTGACCCCATTTCCTCCCCCTTTCTACTCAGCACTAACAAGATTAAGCTCCTGTGAGCTCAAAACATAAAAACTCTGAGACCAGGATGAACACAAGCTAACTTTAGAAGCTCACTGCTCCCATTCTTCCACAAACTGCAGTTTTGGCTTTGACACAACTTATAATTCAAACTCGTGTCACATCTAAGAGCCTTAGTATTGGCCACAGGCTTCTGGGTCATGATCTTAGGATTTATTGAAGGTGTAAATTGTAGAATATAGTTTTAGAAGGTAGCCATTTTGTTGAAAGAATGCGGCTGGATTACTTGCAGGTAGCCCACTGTGAACTTTGGACTGGGCCACATTCCAAACATTCTGGGATGGGTCACTTTCATTTGTAAAGTAAATACTTAAGCATCTATACAATTGTTTAACTTGGCATAAATCAATCAACCTAGGATGAAAAAGATTTATAGAATATATCAGTCACAGATTAGGTTATCCTTTGTTATGGGATTTTAAGATTATCATATGAAAAGGGTTTAAAGGCAATCATTGATTAAGTTTTCATGGATTAAGGTTTCTGGTGAGTGGGAGACACCCCTCCCACATCTGACTTTGTGTATAAAAGACCCATTGTAATTCCCAATAACACTCATTCGCTTCTGTACTAGGCCGGAATTCAGTCTCTTTCTTTCTCTCTCTCTTTCTCTCTCTCTTCATTCCCCCAATTGCCAATGCCATCTCCAACTTTGGGGTACCCTGAACCCAGCTGGAGCTGGACTCTGGCACAGTGGCATATTAATCACATTTTGGAATGGGCAGATATAGTGAGCCTGCTTGCACTGGATGGCCCTTGAAGGGCACAGTTTCGGGCTGTTAGACATGCAAATAGACTCCAAGAAACCTGTGCTTATTTAATCCTAAGGGAGTAGGCAACAATTCTAGAACAGCCTTGGCACGGACAACTTGTCCTTAGGTTCAGAAGCAGTGGTTTCTATGTACACTCCAAGATGAGCTTCCTGGACCTGCTCCTCTGCCTCCTAGCCATGGGCTTTCAGGGTAAATACATTTCCCAGTGCAGATCATGAGCAGGACCTTTACACCTTGACACAGATACAATGCAACTTAAAATTAGAGAAAAATGTAGTAGAAGTATAGAGGTGTTTTCTAATTTATTAGAAAAATGAAACAAAGAGTCCAAGAATACAATGAGGTAGAAGTGTAAATGTTCCTGAACTTGTCCTCTTCCTCACTGAGGAAGATGGAGCAACTGTCCCTGCTTTCCATCCCATGTCCACACTCTCTTGAGATGCTCACTGGGGTCCTTTCCAGCTATGAAGCATGAGCCCACTTCTCAGCCCCTGAGGGTCAGCTGTGTTATGCTTGTGTCACCTTTCATAGCTGCCCTGGTCCTGAGGACACACTGATAGTCATTTTTTATCTGGATTCTTGTGCACAGGCAAAGGTAGGAATGTCCAGGGATGCTACTTCCTGTCATGTTGAAGCATGGCATAGTTCTTTGTAGTAACAGGGAAGTTTCTTCTAAGCCTCTGAGAAATGAATAATGCATTGTGCTGCCTGGGTGGGGTGTCATTGCAGGGTGCATAGGGAAGACTGACCTGATTCAGTGTCCAGAGACCTTTGCAGTATCTTGAGGTGACTTTGTCTACATTACCTGTAGAAGAAGCACAGAAGTAGGCACCTCCATGGTATGGTATCAACAGAGGCTCCAGGAGACACCCAGGCTGCTCATCCTTGGGGCTTCTGCACAGGCCTCCTGGACCCCTTCCAGGTCCTGGGGAAGTGGCTCTGGCTTTTATTTCTTTCTCACCATCCATGGAGTGGAAGCTGAAGATGTTGAGGTCTTTTACTGCCAACAGAACCAGCTGGCCTCTCACAGTGACAAGAACCCATACAGAAATTCCCTTTCTTGACTGGATACCACACAGAGACACATGCTTCCTGCAGGATGTGCAATGTGAGAAGAGTGAAGAGATTACAGATGTCTGTCATCTCAGAGTCCGTGTTTTCTGATCTGTCAAAGCAGGGGCAGGTTGAAAAGTTATCTCACATTTAAACCAGATCTACAGAGAAAAAGAAAAAAAGAGGTTGAACTTAAGTTGTTGTCTAAACAGGTGCTTGGCATGAATTAAGTTACCAAGGATTCCATTCTCTTGCAGTGTATCACAGCACCCCAAAATTTACTGATGGAAACAATGATGTATTATCTGTTGTGATTCAGTGGGCTGACTGAGAGATTTCTTCCTTGTTGCCAAGGCCCTCTATGCAGCCGCAGTTAGCTAAGTCAGGAGCAAGAGGTTCCTGTTGGCCTCACCCACCTGCCTGACCGTTGGGTCTAACTGTCATCTAGGGAATTTTTATTCTCTTCTTGCTAATGAAGGGGTGATGGGAGCTCTCCACCTCAGCTTCAGGTGACTAAGGGAAAATTGTCTGTAGAAATTGTTAAATGAATGCTAAGACTGCATTTTATTATCACCATACACTGGCAATTCAGAACAATATCTGATATCAAATACTTCTTCCTACAGAAATAATCATTTCTACTCCCCAACTCCATATTTCAGTGGAAAACACTGAGGCAGAGAGAGGTCATAAAATGTGGCCAAGGTCATGCAGATCATAAGCCAGAGTTCTAATTAGAAAATCTGATTCTCAGAGGGAAGTGAGCAATAACTACATAGAGGAGTTCTGCAGAGAAAAGTGAGTGAAATAATGCTCTACGTGGCCCTGACACTGATACCAGACAGTAGTGTTGTTCTGACAAAACTTCCTGAGCATGCAGCTAATTTCTTAATCCCATTTTGTAAAGTCATTCATCATTCTGAAAGTAATAGGTATGAATAAGATGACATTTTTAATTGCTAAAAAGTCAGAGGAATATATATTTTATTCTATTGCTATGATGATGACAAAGGTGCAAGAAAACATGAGAGCAAAGTAGAAAATGCTATACTAAGGCCTTTGAATAAGAGGTTGATCCTTAGTAGTGGAGTATGTAAGCCATCCACTTTCAGAAGACAAGAACAATCAGAAAAAGAGAATACTACATATGCCAAAGTCTGCTTACTCACAAGAAGCCTATGAGAAAGTGAGAAGTCTTCTTCCCAAGTATTAGCAGGCAGTGGAAAAATTCTCATTTCTCTGATGATTAGTAAGGCTGAGCATTTTTTCATGTTTTGGCTGACTGTTCGTGTGTCTTCTTTTGAGAAGCGTCTATTCATATCTTTGGCCCATTTTTCAAAAGGGCTGTTTGCTTTTTTCTTTTCTGCTCTGAGCTCCTCATAGATCCTGGGTATTAGGCCTTTGTCAGATATACAGTTAGGAAAAAAATTTCCCATTCGGTGAGTTGTATCCCCACTTTCTTGATGGCTTCTTTTGCTGTGCAAAACCTTTTCAGTTGGATGAGGTTCCACTTATCTATCTTATCTTTTATCATATGCACTTTTGGGGTTATGATCAAGAATAGGTTGCCTATTCCAATGTACATAAGGGTATCTTCTGTATTTTCTTCTAAGTTTCTTATAGTTTGAGGTTTTACATTTAAGCTTTTAATCCACTTAGAGTTGATTTTTGTATATGGTGATAAGTATTCTTCTGCACATAGCCAGCCAGTTTTCCCAGTACCATTTGCTGATTAAGGTCTCCTCTCCATAGTGATTATTTATGTCTTTTCAAAGATGAGTTGGTTGAGAGATCAACTTTTTGCTTCTGAAATCTCTGTCCTGTTCCATTGGTCTATATGCCTGTTCTTGTACCAATTTCAGGAAGTTTTGATTAATATAATCTTATAATGAATTTTAATGTCTGTAAGTGTGATACCTCCCTCTTTGTTTCTTTTGCTGAGGATTTATTTGGTTATTCATGTTCTTTTTTGTTTCATATGGATTTCTATATTGTCATCTGAGAAGAATGATGTGCAGAGAAATGCAAATCAAAACCCTTTGTGATATCACCTAATTCCAGTAAGGATGGCCATCATTAATAAATCAAAAAACAACCAATGATAGAGAGGATGGTGGAGGAAATGGAATGCTTCTACAATGTTGATGGGAGTGCAAACGAGTTCAACCTCTATGGAAAACAATGTGGCAACATTTTAAATAACTAGAAATTGAACTTCTACATGGCCCAGAAAAACTCCCTTCTGGGAATATACCCAAAGGAACTCAAATTATTCTGCAAAAATGACATGTGCACCCATGTTTATTAGAGCACTATTTACAATAGAGCACTATTTAGAATAGCAAAAACATGGAACCAACCCTGCTGCCCAGTGAAAATGGATTGGATTAAAAATGTGGTGCACATACATGCTGGAGTATTAACAGTCATAAACAAGGACAAAATTATCGACTTTGCAGCAAACTGGATGGACTTAGAGTCCACCACACTCAGTGATCTACCAAATAACTGAATACCACATGCTCTCACTCATAAGTGAGTCCTGAACATTTATCACAATACTACGATAGAGGGGCTTGCAGTAGTGGGACACTGTCAGGGATTGGGGGAGCACATAAGATCACTAGGGGTACCTGATCCTAAATCAGTGGAAGGGAGGACCAGTCGGAAGTCCAAACTCCATCTCCATGTAGACTACTCATGTACCTAATCCTGCCTTGTACACCACATCTTTATAATAAAATTTTTTAAAAGACACAGTCTCAATGGACAAAATGCAATCATAAGTACTAATAAGTGAAACACACAATTGAGATTGCACTTGGCACCTTACACTAAACAGAAGTGGAGCCAGTAATCTCAGATCTCAACTGTATCCCATATCTACCCCTTCTCCCACCTTTAACTCACTGCTCCATCCCACTGTGCCTCCATGATCTTCCAAATTGACCTTTGCCAGGACCTCCTCATAGGTCACCCAGCCTCTCTCTTCACCCACCTGCAGTACAGTCTCAAACCAGTAGCCTATATGGTCTTTAAAATAGAGAATCATACTTCTCCTGGCTCATAATCTTACACTAGCTTCCACCTCACATGGAATAAAGACCCAAGACCTTCCAATGTCTACCAGGGTCCAACTGCAACTGCATCCTCCCTGCTACTTGTTCAACTCCTTTTATGGCTGTGTCCTCTAACTTACTGGGCTCCAACATCCCTGAATCTAGTCCTGTCCTGAAAAAGCCTTGTACAGCTCTGTCCCTGGGATTTTCCTCTAGCTTGTCTAACAGTGAATTCTTTTTGTAAGGTCCCATTGGACTTACCGCTCACTCCCAAAGTCCTCCCAAAGATTCCCTTCTTGATGATTCCTCTAAATGCGTTCATACAACTCCCTTTTGTTAGAAGCAATTTCCACATTCTGACCTACTGTATAATTTTAAAAAATAATTTTATACTTTATAGTATGACTTCCTCTAGTAGAATTTAAGCTTCATGGGTTTAGGGCCTTTTTCTATTTTGTGCATGCATCCCAATATAAAGGAAGAGAATCTTGCACCCAGTAGGTCCTCAGTTTTGGGAGGACTCTTCCTCCAGAATTTTGCATATGAGAGGTGTGGGAGAATTGCAAGGAATGGAACTGACTGTGTATTATACTGGCTGTGTTCTATTTTCCTTCCTTTATTCTTCTTCATACTCAGCCTTTAGGAAATTAAAAAGAATCATAACATTCAGAGCTTGATTGATGTACTCTGTCTCAAGTTATAACTTAGCAATATTTTCCAAGAGTATATAACTTGATATAACATTATTTTATTATAATTTGTCATCTTATATACATACATATATAGCATGATATATA
>NW_007128713.1:0-4434 GCF_000164805.1 Carlito syrichta
AGCTACATGTCATGAAGTACTCATTAGAGTAAGCAGCAGCAGAAAGCACCTTCTCATAAAGCTATATATCCTCATAAGGAAACTCCTAAATCAGATTCCTTCTACCTCTCTTGCTTTACAAATCTGTTTACAGCTCCCTGTTCTTTCCTCTTTTATCCTATGATTTTTGGATTTTCCTTTGGGGAGGACAGTTGAAGGATCATAAGAGGAGTTGGTAGTCTATATAACACAGCCCCTCATCCTCTGAAAACAATATATCTATGTCCTAACCTCATGAACCCATAAATGTTACTGTATATGGTAAAAGGAACTTGGCAGGTGTGATTCAGTTAAAGATCTTGAGAGGGGGAGATTATCTTGAATTATCTGGGTGGGTCTCATGTCATCATACAGGCCCTTATAAGAGAGAGGAAGGAGGGTCAGATATGGAGAAGAGATGTGGCAATGGAGGGAAAGGATGGGAGTGATGTGAGGAACATACCATAGTTGAGGAAGGACAATAGCATCTAAAATCTGAAAAAGGCAAGGAAGCAAGTTATTTCCTATGGTGTCCACAGGGAAGCTGATTTTATTCCAGAGAGAGCTGATTCAGAATTATCACTTCCAGAATTTTATGATTATAAACATATGCTATCAAAAGCCAGTAGATTGTGGTGATTTGTTACAGCAGCTTTGGGAAACTCATACAAAGGTAGAGAACATAATTTGCCTCTCTAGTGGATGGTTTTTTCTGTTCTCCCAGACCTTCTCAATATGTTGGCCTTGGATATCAGTTTGACATGAGATGTAACAATGTTAACTGTAAATAAAGCTGGCACTAGAATTTCTCAGGGAGAAAATCTTTTGCATAAGTCCCTTGATTTACCCTTGCATATCTTGATGTCTGAGAGCTTCAGAGTCAGCTCTCACAACACTGAGAAGAATATGGGATTTCATAATAGGAGGGCAAAATAGATTTGTAAGACACAATCTGAGAGGGAAGAAATGGGTCTGAAATATTAAAACTTACAGAGGAGAGGAGGCAGTGGTGAAGACAAGGCAACCATGTTCACCTGATTTTTTATTGGGATAAAAAATAAAGCTATTCAGAGTTTGTAAAACCTTGGAGAAAGTTTCATTTTGAGAAGAAACAACAACAACAACAAAAGGGGCTGAGTTTAAAATTAAGGTCAACATGGTGTGGATCAGAGGCAGCAGAGAACTGAATTTCTCATCATTCTGGCTTTGCCTCTTCTCCCATTTGATAGGATATGGGCTCATCTGTGGGATGGATATATCCACATTAATGGAATGAATTCGATGGCAGACATACTGGCATTTAAAGTCCAGTCTTAGCACTGTTCATGCAATTTAGGGCAAAACATGCCTACACTCTGATGAACAATTTTCTCATCTGTGAAATGGAGCACTAAAGATGTGAAAGGGTGTCCTGAGGGTTTAACCAGATGATGCGCCATGAAGTGTATATTTCTTTATTTCTTTAGTGAAGAGTACCCAGGATCTGTTTTATCCATCTCTGAATATCTTAGGATAAACATGCTAAGTAAGGTGTTACTAGTCAGTTGTCATTTTCAACCAAAATTCATCAATTTTATTCTATAACTCACAAATCCCTCACTATAAGCTATGTGTTTTATGTGCATTTTTTCTACCATAAAAATTCCATCAATTCATTTGTGTGTAGCATTAGAACTTGAATGAGGCTGGGCACGGTGGTTAGTGCCTATAATCCAAGCAATTTGGGAGGGTGAAGTGAGAGGATTGCATGAGACCACAAGTTCTAGACCAATCCTGGCAACTTGGCAAGACCTCATCTCCACAATAATTTAAAAAATTAGCTAGGTGTGGTGGTGGGTACCTATATTTCCAGCTACTTGGAAGACTGAGGCAGGAGAATGACCTGAGCCCAGCAGATTGAGTGCCAGTGAGCATGCCACTGCACTCTAGCCTGGGTGACAGAGTGAGAGTCCAACAACAACAAAAAAAATTTGAATGAGAAGATTGCAATGATCACCACGCCTTTAGTTGGGGTTTTTCCTAAGCCCCTTTTTGGTCCTTTCAAAAGGTTGATTTAACAAATTCCCAACAATTTGGTGGCTTAAAACAATGGAAATACAATCTTCCACAGTTATACTTACCAGAAGTTTAGAATCAGTTTCAGCGGGCCAATATCATGATGTTGGCAGGCTGGACTTCTAGAGATTTTAAGAGGAGAGATTTTTAAAGACAAAGGGTATATGGGGAGAGGTTTTAAGAAGAAAGGCTTTGAGGAAAAAGTCTTCTTGCCTCCTTCAGTTCCTGGTGGCTGCAGCTTCCCTTGGATGCAGCAATATCACTCCAATGTCTATCTCTGTAGTCACATTGCCTTTTCCTCTTCAGGTTGTTTTAGATGTCTTTCTATCTCTCTTTTGTGATCTCTCTCTACCTCTTACTTGCAATTGCATCTGGGGCCTACATGGTTAATCTAGGATAATCTTCCCATCTCAGTATTCTTAATTTACATATGTAAATACCTTTATTCCAAATAAGCTAAGTTTTACATGGTCCAAGAAATAGAACATACATTTTGGCAGCCATAGTCATTCTACCAAACTATTAAAATACCAACTCTTTCTGTGTATACACACACCACAAGCTCTCTATCTCTGTCTATCTATCTGTTTCTGCCTCCCTTTCTCATGTTCATGGAAATCATCACACTTCCCTAAGTGTATCTATTTGCCAACTATGTCCAAGTTCAGAGTTTAGAGGGTTATGCAGAGGAGAGCCTTTCTTTGGGTTTGCCCAAAGATCCTCTTTGCCTCCCATTATTATGTGGAAAAAAGAACACAGACAAACAACCTTGAGCCTTCTGGGGAGAAGTTGTCTCTACAGAGAACAGTCATGGGTTATGATTCTGTAAATCTATGATTGCCTTCAGGGACCTGTGTCCTCAGTTCTCATGGAGGGTATAGTTGGCCCCTGACTAAAATAGGATCCATTTTTACCTCCCACTTAACCCTTTCTACTTACTAGGGAAATATATTTGTTGTGGACTGAGTGAGGGGACAAAGTTTTCTCAGGTTCAGAAATGATTATAATTTTATTTATATTTTTCTTAGTTAAGTTTATAAGGCATTTTGAAATATCTTGTAAAGCATTATATAAGAATCAATTTCTTCCTTCACTCCGTAATGGGAGGAGGTACTAATTTAGGCAAATAAAATATCCAACCTCTTTACTATTTGAGACACAATTGTCAAGTGTTTTCCCACTTGTCCCTCCCCTGTCCTCATCTACTTCTGTGGACTGTTGGAAATCCACTTTCCCACCTACTTCTTGCATCAGTGCTCGAACAGATTCCAGTGATGACATATGCCTGTGGGACCCAGGGAATCCCTATGGACACAGGTGACCTGGATTCCTCTGGGTTCTCTAACCATGTGGCCTGGGTTTAGAGCAACAGTTAACCTGTCATCTTGGAGAGGAGTGTAAAAAAGAAGAAACCCTCATCTTCATAAAAATAAAATGTCAAGTGACCACCCTGCAGACATCTGGCTAGTTCTGGTATGAACTCTTTCCTAGCTTCTGGAGAAGAGTCCCGTGAAGGATTTAATGTCTCTCTTCCTCCTCAGTCCAGCCTCAGCTTTGATGGGACCAGTGGCACATTAATCACCTTTTGGAAGGGGCAGATATAGTGAGCCTGCTGCACTGGATGGCCTTGAAGAAGGGCACTGTTTCAGGCCGTCAGACATGCAAATAGACTCCAAGAAACCTGTGCTTATTTAATCTAAGGGAGTAGTCAACAATTCTAGAACAGCCTTGGCACGGACAACTTGTCTTTAGGTTCAGAAGCAGTGGTTTCTATGTACACTCCAAGATGAGCTTCCTGGACCTGCTCCTCTGCCTCCTAGTCATGGGCTTTCAGGGTAAATACATTTCCCAGTGCAGATCATGAGCAGGATCTTTACACCTTGACACAGATACAATGCAACTTAAAATTAGAGAAAAATGTAGTAGAAGCATAGAGGTGTTTTCTAATTTATTAGAAAAATGAAACAAAGAGTCCAAGAATACAATGAGGTAGAAGTGTAAATGCTCCTGAACTTGTCCTCTTCCTCTCTGAGGAAGATGGAGCAACTGTCCCTGCTTTCCATCCCATGTCCACACTCTCTTGAGATGCTCACTGGGGTCCTTTCCAGCTATGAAGAATGAACCCACTTCTCAGCCCCTGAGGGTCAGGCTGTGTTATGCTTGTGTCCCCTTTCATAGCTGCCCTGGTCCTGAGGACACACTGATAGTCATTTTTATCCGGATTCTTGTGCACAGGCAAAGGTAGGAATGTCCAGGGATGCTACTTCCTGTCATGTTGAAGCATGGCATAGTTCTTTGTAGGAACAGGGAAGTTTCTTCTAAGCCTCTGATAAATGAATAATGCATTGTGCTGCCCGGGTG
>NW_007128714.1:0-699 GCF_000164805.1 Carlito syrichta
AGACAAGAACAATCAGAAAAAGAGAATACTACATATGCCAAAGTCTGCTTACTCACAAGAAGCCTATGAGAAAGTGAGAAGTCTTCTTCCCAAGTATTAGCAGGCAGTGGAAAAATTCTCATTTCTCTGATGATTAGTAAGGCTGAGCATTTTTTCATGTTTTGGCTGACTGTTCTTATGTCTTGTTTTGAGAAATGTCTATTCATGTCTTTGGCCCATTTTTCAATAGGGCTGTTTGCTTTTTTCTTTTCTGCTCTGAGCTCCTCGTAGATCCTGGGTATTAGACCTTTGTCAGATATACAGTTAGGAAAAAAAATTTCCCATTCGGTGAGTTGTATCCCCACTTTCTTGATGGCTTCTTTTGCTGTGCAAAACCTTTTCAGTTGGATGAGGTTCCACTTATCTATCTTATCTTTTAGCATATACACATTTGGGGTTATAATCAAGAATAGGTTGCCTATTCCAATGTACATAAGGGTATCTTCTGTATTTTCTTCTAAGTTTCTTATAGTTTGAGGTTTTACATTTAGACTTTTAATCCACTTAGAGTTGATTTTTGTATATGGTGATAAGTATTCTGCACATAGCCAGCCAGTTTTCCCAGTACCATTTGCTGATTAAGGTCTCCTCTCCACAGTGATTATTTCTGTCTTTTCAAAGATGAGTTGGTTGAGAGATCAACTTTTTGCTTCTGAAATC
>NW_007128715.1:0-850 GCF_000164805.1 Carlito syrichta
GAAACTTTGTCAAAGATGAGTTAGCTGAGAAATTGAGGCTTTGCTTCTGGAATCTCTATTCTATTCCATTGGTCTATATGCCTGTTCTTGTACCAATACCAGGCGGTTTTGATTACTGTAGACTTATAGTAAAGTTTGAAATCTGGAAGTGTGATACCTCCTACTTTGTTTCTTTTGCTAAGAATTGTTTTGACTATTCATGGTTGTTTATGTTTCGATATGAATTTCTGTATTGTCATTTCTAGGTCTGAGAAGAATGATGTTGTTAATTTAATTGGTATTGCATTGAATCTATAGATTTCCTTTGATAGGTTGGACATCTTAACAATTTTGATTCTTCCTATCCATGAGCATGGAATATTTTTCAATTTGTGTCTTGTTGGATTTCTTGAGCAGTGTTTTGTAGTTCTCACTGTAAAGGTCTTTCTCATCTCAGGTTAGGAAGATGTCATAGTATTACATTTTTTTGTGGCTATTGTGAATGGGATTGTGCTTTAAATTTGGGTCTCTGCTTGCTTTTTGTTGGTGTATAGAAATGCAACTCTCTTTTGCATGTTTATTTTGTATCCTGAGACTTCATCAAAATCCTTTATCATTGCAAGCAAGTTTTTGACAGATTTTCTTGTATTTTAAAGGTATAGGTTCATTTCATCAGCAAAGAGTGATAACCTGACTTCCTTTTTCCTATTTGGGTACCCCTGATTTCCTTCTCTTGTCTAATTTCCCTAGCTAGGACTTTCAATATGATGTTGAACAAAAGGGGTGAGAGTGAGCAGCCTTGTCTTATTCCAGTTTTCTGGGGACTGTTTCCAGTTTCTCTCCATTTAGCAATAAGTTAGCTGTGAGTTTG
>NW_007128716.1:0-12786 GCF_000164805.1 Carlito syrichta
AGCTTGTCTAACAGTGAATTCTTTTTGTAAGGCCCCATTGGGCTTACCGCTCACTCCCAAAGTCCTCCCAAAGATTCCCTTCTTGATGATTCCTCTAAATGCGTTCATACAACTCCCTTTTGTTAGAAGCAATTTCCACATTCTGACCTATTATATAATTTTTAAAAATAATTTTATACTTTATAGTTTGACTTCCTCTAGTAGAATTTAAGCTTCATGGGTTTAGGGCCTTTTTCTATTTTGTGCATGCATCCCAATATAAAGGAAGAGAATCTTGCACCCAGTAGGTCGTCAGTTTGGGGAGGACTCTTCCTCCAGAATTTTGCGTATTAGGGGTGTGGGAGAATTGCAAGGAATGGAATTAACTGTGTATTATACTGACTGTGTTCTATCTTCCTTCCTTTATTCTTCTTCATACTCAGCCTTTAGGAAATTAAAAAGAATCATAACATTCAGAGCTTGATTGATGTACTTTGTCTCAAGTTATAACTTAGGCAATATTTTCCAAGAGTATATAACTTTATATAACATTATTTTATTATAATTTGTCATCTTATATACATACATATATAGCATGATATATAATAATATATATTATACTAGTAATAACTGGAATAAATTTATTGACTCTCTAGTTAAAAGACAAAAATTATCAGGTTATACTAGGAATCAGATAATAAATACTTTTTTATGAGTCAAATAAAAATTTAGTCTGTTGTCTAGATACTTAGATAAGGGAGGAAACAAATGTCTACACATTTTATTAACAAAGTAACATAGTATGTAACCCAGAGAGTTTCTCAACCATTACAGGAAACATCATTCACTGCCACATGTTCACAATTATAAGGAAAAAAAGAAAACCCCAGACTGAATTATTGTTTGGGTCAGATGTGTGAACAGATGTTTCCAAAATCGTTGAAGAGATGGACCTGAGCCTGTTTGGATAGATGTGTGGTGCAGAATGATTTGGCATGGAGAATGGAGACTCACCCAGGGAATTGTTAATTTCCTGTGGGACAACCATTGTCTGTCTTCAGAAAACTGAGATTATATACACCTGCTCATCTGTGTGGTTGTGGCTGTACTTGCACCCATGGTGCTCGCCCTAATTGAATATTGTCCTTTACTTGGTTCTTTCAAAGAATGAGACAGCTCAGTGTTCATAGGAAAGATGGCCAAAGTGCAAAGGATAGGTGTATCTAGAAGATGAATTTCTGTTCAATGACTTTTCAACCAGGTACAATGATGCAAAAAGAAAGATATGTAGGCTTCCTGAGAGAGAAGGAGAGGAAAGGGGTCAATGGCATTTAATTAATGGTCAACATCCTAATGAAAATAACTAATCTCAGTTGAGGTTCTCCAAGTCCCATATACCTACTTACCTTCATCAAGTTAATCCACAATACTAAATATTATACATTTTATAATTTGCCTTTTATTTTTGCAGCTATTTCTTCTGTATGTATCCATCAAATAATATTTTAAGGTATTTATTTTAAATGTTACAAAAAAGGAAATCATACAAATAAGATCCAATATATTAATCTTTTCCTTTGTGCTTAGTGCTTTCTTCAAGAAATTTATTTCTTATGGTCATGATAAATTTTCTATGCTAGTTTCTAAAACCCTTTGTTTTTGTCTCTCATATTTTAGTTTAGGATTCAGTTAGTATCTATTTTTTGTACCAATGTGGAGGTAAAATGTAGTGGTTAGGATTCATTTTGAGGTCATATGGTTATACTATTGATTCAGTACAATTAACATATTAGGATTTTTTTGTGCTAATTACTTCTATCATATGAATGCCTCTTCCCTCCAAAATTCATGCTGAAGCTTAATACACAATGGAACAGTACTAGAAGGTGGGGTGGTTAAGTCGTTAGGGCTCTGGCTTCCTGAGTGGGGTTAGGGCCTAATAAAAGTGGCTTCACACAGCATTTGGGCCTATTGTCCCTCTGCCTCCATCGTGTGGAAATGCCTCCACAGGCGCCATATTGGAAGCAGATGCAGCTCTCCTCAGACTTCCCTGAGCTTCCGTGTCTTGACCTTGGACTTCCCAGCCCCCAGAACTGTGAGACTATAGATATTTCTGTGATTACAAATTACATTGTCTAAGGCTTCCCCCCCCCCAAAAAAAGTGGTCTATAACAACTGCTGTATCACTTTTCTTGTAATGGGGTGACTACATATGCATGTATCTGATTTTAGATTCTATAACTCATTGCACAGTGGTATTTGATTCAATTTTCACTAATACAATACTATCTTAAATAGTGTTATTTTATAGGTTTTGGTATTGGGTAATAGGAGTCCTCAAATTTTGTCCTACATTTAAAAAAATTTTTATTTCTAAAGATGTGGGGTACAATTCTGGGTTAGTTATACAAACAATTGTGCAGGCACCCTTGTTGATGAGATGTGCCTCTTCCTCCCCTAGCACTTTCCCTCAAGTGCCAATCACTCCCCTTCTCTCCTGGCAGTTTCCCACTCTTGCCAATCCCTTTCCACAAGGCTGTCTACTGCATTTCTAAGATTCTTAGAGATTGAGGTTTACGTTTAGATCTTTGATGCATTTAGAGTTAATTTTTGTGTATGGTGATAGGTAGGGGTCCTGTTTCAATCTTCTGCATGTGATCAGCCAGTTTTCCCAGCACCACTTACTGAATAGGTTCTCCTCTCCCCAGTGGTTGCTGCTGGAAACTTTGTCAAAGATGAGTTAGCTGAGAAATTGAGGCTTTGCTTCTGGAATCTCTATTCTATTCCATTGTCTATATGCCTGATCTTGTACAAATACCAGGCTGTTTTGATTACTGTACACTTATAGTAAAGTTTGAAATCTGGAAGTGTGATACCTCCTACTTTGTTTCTTTTGCTAAGAATTGTTTTGACTATTCATGGTTGTTTATGTTTCGATATGAATTTCTGTATTGTCATTTCTAGGTCTGAGAAGAATGATGTTGTTAATTTAATTGGTATTGCATTGAATCTATAGATTTCCTTTGATAGGTTGGACATCTTAACAATTTTGATTCTTCCTATCCATGAGCATGGAATATTTTTCAATTTGTTTGTGTCTTGTTGGATTTCTTGAGCAGTGTTTTGTAGTTCTCATTGTAAAGGTCTTTCTCATCTCAGGTTAGGAAGATGTCATAGTATTACATTTTTTTGTGGCTATTGTGAATGGGATTGTGCTTTAAATTTGGGTCTCTGCTTGCTTTTTGTTGGTGTATAGAAATGCAACTCTCTTTTGCATGTTTATTTTGTATCCTGAGACTTCATCAAAATCCTTTATCATTGCAAGCAAGTTTTTGACAGATTTTCTTGGATTTTAAAGGTATAGGTTCATTTCATCAGCAAAGAGTGATAACCTGACTTCCTTTTTCCTATTTGGGTACCCCTGATTTCCTTCTCTTGTCTAATTTCCCTAGCTAGGACTTCCAATATGATGTTGAACAAAAGGGGTGAGAGTGAGCAGCCTTGTCTTATTCCAGTTTTCTGGGGACTGTTTCCAGTTTCTCTCCATTTAGCAATAAGTTAGCTGTGAGTTTATCATAAATGGCACTTACTATTTTGAGGTATGTTCCATCTCCATCTAGGTGATTGAGGATTTTTATTAAGAAGGGATGCTGGATTTTATCAAAAGATTTTTGTGCATCTAATAATATAATGATGTGACTCTTGTTTGTTCATCTGTTAATGTATTTAACTTCTTTTGTGGTCTTGCAAATGTTGAACCAGGCCTGCATCCTTGGAAGGAAGCCTTCTTGGTCATGGTGGATGATTTTTGGGATGTGTTTTTGGATCCAATTTGATAGAATCTGTTAAGGACTTTTGCATCTATGTTCATAAGGGATATTGACCTGTAGTTCTCTGTTTTTGTTGGATCTTTACCCAGTTTGGGTATCAGTGTGATGTTAGCTTTGTAAAATGATTTGGGGAGAATTCCGTCTTTCTCAATTGCCTGGAATAAATTCAGTAGGATTGGTAACAGCTCCTCCTTGTATGTGTTGTAGAGTTCTTCTGGAAAGGCATCTGTTTTAGGAATTTTTTTGTAGGTAGTTTTCGTATGACAGAGTCAATTCCCTGGATTGTTATTGATCTATTTAGTGTCTCACAGTCTTCTTGTTTCAACCTGGGGAGGTAGTGTGATGTCAGAACGTCCTCCATTTCATTCAAGTTATCAAGTTTGTTTCCATATAAGTGTGCATAGTAATCTCTGATAGTCTTTTTATTTCTTCAGGGTCAGTTGTGATTTAAACTTTTGTATTTCTGATTGTGTTTTTGGGGTGTTTTCCCTCTTTTTCATGGTAATTCTGGCTAGGGGTCCATCAATCTTGCTAATTATTTCAAAGAACCAACTTTTTGTTTTGTTGATATTTTCTATGACATTTTTGTCTTCTATGTCCTGTATTGGGCTCTTATTTTGGTGATTTTTTTAAATTATAAAGACGTGGGGTACAATTCAGGGTTAGGTTACAAATGTTGATTATGCAGGTACCCTTGTTGATGAGGTATGCTCCTCCCTCCCTAGAAGTTTCTCTCAACTGCCAATCCCATCCCTATTTTGATGATTTTGACTCTTCTGCTAAAACTGGGGTTATGGTGGGTTTTCTCTGTCCTGCTCCCTTAGGTGATTTGTTAGGATCTCAATTTCTGATCTTTCCATTTTCTTGATACATGCTCATAGAGGTATAAATTCTCCTCTGAGAACTACTTTCATGTCATCCCAGAGGTTTTGGCAAGAAGTTTCTTCATTTTCATTTGTTTACTGGAATCTTTTAATTTTTGCCTTGATTTTGGAGTTGACCCAGTAGTTGTTCAGCATCATGCTGTTTAGTGTCCATGTCTTTGTAGGCTTGAGGAAATTTTGTTGATGTTGATATTTATTTTTATCCCACTGTGGTCTGAGAAGGTGCATGTCAATATTTCAACCTTATGGGATTTGCATATGCTTGATTTATGGCCAAGGATGTGATCAATCTTGGAATATGTTCCATGTGCTGATAAGTGGAATGTATAATCTGTGGTTGTTTGGTGGCATAATCTGTGCATATCTACTAAATTCATCTGGTCAAATATCAAGTTTATGTTCTGATCTCTTTGTTGATTTTTTGCCTCAATGATTTAACTAGTTCTGTTTGTGGGTTATTCAAATCCCCTGCTGTAATAGTGTTAGCATCAACATCTTTTTTATTTTACTTAGTAGTTGCTTTATAAATGCTCGTGCTCCTGTGTTGGGTGTGTATATGTTTAGTATGGATATTTCTTGTGTTGCATTGAACCTTTTATCATTATGGTAGTGGGATTTTTTTATCTTTTAAAATTTTTGATAACTTTAAGGTTGTTTTGTCAAATATTAAGTTAGCAACTCCTGCTTTCTTTTTTGATCCATTTGCCTGGAAACTCATTTTCCATCCTTTAACTTTGAGTCTGTGTACATCCCTTTTGGTGACATGAGTTTCCTGGATGCAGAAAACTGGGTAATGGCTTCTTATTGAGTTTACCATTCTGTGTCTTTTCAGTGGCGCATTTAGTCCATTCAAATTCAGGCTGATTCTTGAAATGTGATTGTTTATCCCTACCATGAGGTTCTTAAAAAGTTTTTCCTTTGTTTGCTTGTTTATTTTTAGCTTTGGTGATGTATGTGTGTGTTTTCAAGTTTCTTGTTGTGATGTATTCTCTGTTGATTCTGTGCTCTGTAGTTCTCTTGGGAAGTGTGTGGTCATTCTTTTTTTAAATTTTTCTTTCTTCTGACCTTAATACCTTTTAAATGTCTCCTCCAGAGATGGTCTGGAAGCTGTATAATCTCTTAGGGATTGGATATCTGGGAAGGATTTTAGATCTGCATCACTGATGAAGCTGAGCTTGGCAGGGTAGGAAATTCTTGGTTGAAATATTTTATCTTTGAGAACTTTGAATATTGGATTCCAGTCCCTTCTTGCTTGTAGTGTTTCTGCTGTTATGTCTGCTGTTATTCTGATTGGTTTTCCCCAGTAGACAGTCTGACCTTTCTTGTTTGCTGCCTTTAGTATTTTTTTCTTTTGTGCCTACTTTTTGTAGGCAAATTATTATGTGTCTTGGGGTTTGTCTTCTCATTTGATGTCTTGTGAGGGATCTCTGTATCTCTTCTTTTTGGCTGGTCACTGTTCTGGTAAGATGGGGAACATTTTCTTGGATTACCTCCTTAAATACCTGGTCCATGTTGTTTTCCATTTCTTTTTCTTCTTCTGGAATACCAATCAGGAATAGATTTGGCCTCTTGATATAACTGCACATCTCTTGTAGATTTTGTTTTGTTTTGTTTTATCCGAGTCTTCTTTCTTTTTTTTTCTTATTTTTGAGTTGGAATCTCACTCTGTTGCCCAGACTGGAGTGCAGTCGCTGCTCTCGGCCACCGCAGCCTCACCTGCTGGGCTCCGGCGATCCTTCCACCTCAGTCTTCCGAGTAGCCGGAATTACATGCATGCACTACCAAGCCCAGCTGATTTTTTAAAATTTATTGTGGAGATGAGGTCTTGCTGCCCAGGCAGGTCTTGAACCCACGGGCTAAGGCAATCCACTCACCTCAGCCTCCCAAAGGCGCAGGATTACAGGCTGATCCACTGAGTCTGGCTGTTTCTATGTTTTTTACTGATCAGGTAATTCCATGTTCTGGTCTTCAAGTTCAGAAATTCTTTCTTCAGCTTGATTAATTCTGCTTTCCATGCTTGTCATCTGGTTTCTTATTTCCTGGATGAAATTTTGTACTGCCAAAAATCTCTTGTTTCAAGTTCATTCAGTGTTGCATATTGTCTTTCTTGAGTCTTATTCACTCTTTCCATCCATTCCCTACTCCTTGTCATATTCTGGGGTCAGTCGTTGGTGGTTTCCATTGTTTGGGCATCAAGGTCTGATTTTTCAGGAATTTTCTTTGTTATACTTGAAATTAACTGTGGTCTTCCTTTGGTTTTTTCCTCATTTGTGAGAGATTTTTTCTTTTGTCTTTAGTTTCTTATGCAGTGTCAGAGGAAAAGGCTTTCCCTTCTGACATTTGCTCAACCCTCTATTTTTCTCTGATCTGGGCTCTAGATTTGTTCTATTTTGAAATAGGACTGTGGGTGGGAAGCTTTGCTCTCTTGTAGTTTTGAAAGTAGGATAAGGTAGGAGAATGGGAGCTAGGATTCAGAAGCTACTTACAAATTACAGTGTTCACTGATTGTGGTATGTATTACCTGAGACCCACTCCCCACCACCACTACTCTATATGACAATAAAATGGGTATGTGTGTGTACCCTCTGGGTCCAAGATACATTGACAGCAATGAGGAACACAGAAAAAAATAGAATGAAATAAGATGGACAAGAATTTAAAAAAGAAAAAAAGAACTACACAGAAAAATGAAAGCATCAACTTAAGGAAAAAACAATTAAACACACACAGACATACATGCACACATCCCAAAACAAACTGGAATAGCAACAAAATGAAATAAAACAAACAAAAACAACAACAAAATGCCAAGAACTAAACGCACACACACATATAGCACAAAATGAGTGGAGAAGAGAAACAGACTGGGGGAAAAAAGGAATTCAGATTGAACCCTGACACATATATTGACAAAAATCTTAAACTACAAAAGTAAAGTAAAATAAAGTAAAAATGAGCAGAAGAACAAACAAGCAAAAGCAAACCAACAGCAACAGAACAATTGAAAAATGAGCACTCAATCATTGACGTACACACATAAGCAGAAAGCAACAAACAGAAGTAGAAAGAAACAGAAAAAGAGAAAAGAAAAAAGTGGAGATACAGATGAGACTCTCACATACACATTCTTTTTATTTGGTTGGTTATTTTTATTCTTTTTATTTGGTTGGTTATTTTTATTTTAAAAATATTTTTAAAATAGATGAACTAACAAACAGGTTTAAAAATTTTTAATTTTTTTAAATTAAAATCTTAATAAATTGCCCTCTTGTGGCAGGCCTTGTAATTGCTCTTCTAATCAGCTCTCTCCTGCTCTCTCCTTTTTCACTCTCTCCCCAGTGTCTAGAGCAGGGAAGGAGCAGGGGCAGTGGAGGTGCTTGGGGCTGCAGTCCTCTGCTCCTACTCTTGTATGCTCATCAAAATGTCAACAGAATAAAGTATAGGGTAGTAGGTTGGATGGGAGGAGTGCCAAGATCACACTGTTAAATCTCAACCTTAGGATGAGAGATCTTGTCACAGAAATCTTGGAAAATACAATTGGCAACTGATGTTTTGGTCTTCTGCTAGCCAAAACAATTTACATTCTTTTCACATGCTGAAAATCTTAATATTTAATCCTCACCCCAACATGCCCAAGTATTATTCCATGACAGTGTAAGGGAATAGTTCAAGATCTTAAAATCAAAATTATTTTCCTGAGGAGTGATTTCAATGAAATGTAATAGTAGAAGATGTCAGCCATTGTTTCCCCACAAAACACAAAAAAATCAGACAGTTATCCATGAAGATAAATAGTACTGGGAGGGCTCTGGAGACCTTTAAAAGAGTGAAGTAACATAATGGACTGAAAAGCCAAGAATAACAAACGCTGTCAACCATCTATTGATCTATCTATCTATCTAACTATCTAATTATCTATCTGTCATCTATCTACATACTCACCTAACTACCTATCATGCTTATACCTTGTTGCATCTCTAGTTGTTAGGGCTGATGATTTACATCAGCAAGGGATCCAGAGTATCAGACCAAAGAGGAAGTTTCTCAGACCTCAGTTATATCCACTGGTACAAAATGCAAGGAACTTCTAAATTTTCCTGCCGTTTCTGACATATGTTTCCCTGAGAGGCCTGGTCTTAGATGGAAATCTAAAAAGAAAGCAGATCATGAACCATGAGCTGAGTAAAACAACACTCTACTACCAGGACACTAGACTGATAGTGTCTTGTGGTCCCAGGGAGAAATAGTTTCACCAAAGGCAAATATATGCTGCCCTGATCAATATTAGGACAACTAGGATACACTGGGACTGTGCAGTGTTATTTAGATAAATGATCCTAGCAGCTGGGCAGATTTTCATGTTCCACAGAGCATAACACACTGCCCTGAAGACTTACTAATAGGCTGGTCACACCCTGATCAGTAGTCAGTCCCAGTCAGGACTCAGCATGGACATGAGGGTCCCCCTCTCAGCTCCTAAGGCTCCTACTGCTCTGGATCCCAAATAAGGAGGAAGAACACTAGGAGTTGACTCAGTCAGTGTGGACAGTACTGCCTGGCCTCTCAGAGAAATTCTTCTTTAGCATGATTAATTGTGTGATTATTTGTTTTGGGGTTCCAATCTCAGGTACCAGACTTGACATCCAAATGTCCCAGTCTCCATCCTCCCTCTCTGAATCTCTAGGAGACAGAGTCACCATCACTTGCTGAGTGAGTCAGGGCATTAACAATGATTTATACAGGTATCAGCAGAAACCAACAAAAGCATCTGAGATCATGATTTATTATGCATCCGATCTGTACACTGGGGTCCAATTAAGGTTCAGTGGCAGTGAGTCTGGGACAGATTTCACTCTCACCATTTAGCAGCCTACAGTCAGAAGATGTGGCAGATAATTACTGTCAATAAGGTTACAATTGTGCCTCCACAGTGTTACAAGTCATCACATGAACTACAGAGAAAATCAGATGTGTGAGGCTGGGCTGCCCCAGATGTTCCTCTTGGTACTTCCATCTACTGAGAGCATTTCTCAGTTGCAGCCATGCTCTGAAGGTCATTGGGAGATTTTGGTAGGGGGGCCAGGGAGGTTCCTCTGAACCTCCAGTCTCTTTTCCCCACCTCAGTCCAGCAATATAGCCATGTCACCATCACTTTTGGTTTAATAATAGGCAGAGATCACTTCACCTGAGGAGTCTTGGTTATAGCATAGTTGATTCTTATAGCAAATGAGAAGCTACTTAGGTTCTTTAAGGAAAAATTCTTCTGATATAGGGAGTCAGTGTTTAAACCAAAACCCTTTAAAGGCCCAGAGGATATAATAGTAAAGAAATCAGAGAGGAAAAGGGATTCTCAGAAAGTGCTTAAAGGAGTGATGGTGATAATGGTGAGTTCACAGCAGACATCCCAGAATGGTCACTAATTCCCCAGGTATCATAATTATTCTACTGAGAGGATGGCCCCAGAATACACTTGCTTCTAAGTGTCATCAGCAAGATCTGACCATTGGAAGAAAACCTCACCATGTGGCAGAGTCAACAGAAAAATGATGAATTTTATTTTATTGCATTACATAAAATATATAACTATAGTCTAAAAATAAAAATATTTTTGACAGAATTAAAAAAAAAAACAACTAACCGGGCTCGGTGGCTCAGCCTATAATCCTGCACCTTTGGGAGGCTGAGATGAGTGGATTGCCTGAGCCTGTGGGTTCAAGACCCGCCTGGGCAGCGAGACCTCATCTCTACAATAAATCAAAAAATCAGCCAGGCGTGGTAGCACATGCCTGTAATTCTGGCTACTCGGAAGGCCGAGGTGGAAGTATCGCCGGAGCCCAGTAGGTCGAGGCTGCTGGCCACTGCACTCCAGTCTGGGCGACAGAGTGAGACTCCAACTCAAAAAAAAAAACCAACAACAACAACAACTAACTGTGAATGTAGCACTATTTTTCTTTCTACACCAAATTTGTCTGGAATTCAACAGCATCATTAGCATCACTGAAAGCATGTCACAAATGCAAAATTGCAGAATCATCTTACATAAATTGAATGAAAAAATCTACCTTTTAGTAAGTAAACAGGTGATGCAGATGAGACTTAAAAGCCATATTTTAGGAAATATTTACTTCAGATGAAGTTTATGAGGTCACAAGAAAATTTTTGTTTAAAGTCACATATTTCAAAGATACACCCATCTTTGCTTCCTATTTAATAAAAAATTAAATTTGAAAGATTTGTAATAATTGCAAAAAAATGAAAAATATTATTTTTAGTTAATAGCATAATCACATATTTGCCTATGTATCTTGGTTTGGAGATTTTGTTCAGTTAGTGTTGTAAGTCACCATAAAAATATTGTACCCTGAGTAGTCACTGCCCTTTATTCTTGGTCTCAGATCCAACACAACAATAGACTGGAGGTAAGCTCAGTGCCCTGCAGTGGAACCACCCAGGTGAAACTGGATCAGGCAGATAATTAGCATGAAAATACATGAACTTGAAAATTCATGATTAGTGTTAAAAGCCACTGAGTTTTGGGTATTTGGTTACCAATCATTACTTTGTAAGTGCTGACCAATATTTTCACATCTATTCAAACATATAATTGTATTTTATAAAAATATGTATCCTTAGTATGAATATTTAGCGATTCATATTTTAAAGAGAAATTAAAATTGAGTAATATTTGAGTAAAAATGATAACATTTACATCATTTATAAAAATGTGATATGTGTTTTTCATATACATATAGGTACATATATATGCTATATGTTGGTTGCACATACTTATATTCACATGTATTCATGTTTTAGTAAACCACCGATTTCTGGATAATCCAGGTGTTTTCTTCCTTTCCTGAATTATTTCTGAATTTTGGGGCAAAATTTTGTCTGGGTACTTGTCAAAGGTTTACTGATGTCACACCACTGTTAGGTGATTTATGTCGAGGAGGGATGGAAATCATAACAGAGGGTAAAATTCAGGTGTTCTATCACATGGCCACTTTGTGAGGAATGACTGGCAATTCAATTATATTGGGTGCTGGTTTGAAGCTCGTCAAATCTTAGAAAAACTTGAAGAATTGGAGGCAAAATTTTTTAGGAAAAGTTCTGACTTAAACTTTCAAAATGGGCCAAGGTTGAAAAAGATAGTTTTCCAATTCACATCCTTCTGAATGCCATTACTCAGCAGGGGCATCTCAATAATCAAGATGATCCAATATGTGGATTTCAGTCAGTCACAGAAGTCCACAGCTATCTCAGTGAAGTCCATAAATAGACCTAACCAAGGCTCACATGGCTTCTGGCACACCTGAGCTTCCAATTCAGCAGAGCTTGCACCAGAAGGGAAACAGTGGGGATGGAGATCAATGCCAATGATTCAGACATGTATAAAGGATCATCTTTGCAGCCTTGAGAAGAGGGGATAGCACCCTGAATCTGAGTCTGAGGGAGGTTTCTCTCCTTCTAGCCCAGAACTGCCAGACTGCCTGCTGACTGTCCCAGCACAAGTCCATGAAAAACGATGGTCATGTGACATGTTACAGTTTGCCTTTGCAACCACCTAGTCTCAGCCAGATTTTCCTTTTCCAGAAGTGTTCCTCTGCCTGTGCCAAGTCAGAACATGTGTTTACATACAAATTTGGCAAATATGGCAGAAGGACAAAAAATAGGTGAGTGTCAGCTCAACCACAAAAGTTCTTTATATTGTGGAAGTTTGGCTCACCTAGTTCTCATTATTTCCACTGTTTTCTGATATCATTAATAAGTCATTTTCATATTTTAATTGAATAGTTTTTTCCCCCTACCTTTTGTATCAGATGCATTGACCTTTCTATCCCTACATCATTGCCCCAGCAATAAAAATTTATTTCATTATTAAACTTATTGTTTTCTAAATGACTATTTTGGAAATATATTGTCATAAAATGTTTTTAAACAATACACAGGAGATGGCAAGATGGCAATCACATAGATGGATCCCTGAGATTCTCCGAACGTGAGTTTCCCAAAAAGACTATTACTTTTCTTCCTGTATCCCCCCACCCACCTCCACCCACACTGGTATGAGGCTTGGGGACTTTTGGTCCCGA
>NW_007128717.1:0-977 GCF_000164805.1 Carlito syrichta
TCCTGCTCCTTAGGTGATTTGTTAGGATCTCAATTTCTGATCTTTCCATTTTCTTGATACATGCTCATAGAGGTATAAATTCTCCTCTGAGAACTACTTTCATGTCATCCCAGAGGTTTTGGCGAGAAGTTTCTTCATTTTCATTTGTTTCCTGGAATCTTTTAATTTTTGCCTTGATTTTGGAGTTGACCCAGTAGTTGTTCAGCATCATGCTGTTTAGTGTCCATGTCTTTGTAGGCTTGAGGAAATTTTGTTGATGTTGATATTTATTTTTATCCCACTGTGGTCTGAGAAGGTGCATGTCAATATTTCAACCTTATGGGATTTGCATATGCTTGATTTATGGCCAAGGATGTGATCAATCTTGGAATATGTTCCATGTGCTGATGAGTGGAATGTATAATCTGTGGTTGTTTGGTGGCATAATCTGTACATATCTACTAAATTCATCTGGTCAAATGTCAAGTTTATGTTCTGATCTCTTTGTTGATTTTTTGCCTCAATGATTTAACTAGTTCTGTTTGTGGGTTATTCAAATCCCCTGCTGTAATAGTGTTAGCATCAACATCTTTTTTATTTTACTTAGTAGTTGCTTTATAAATGCTCGTGCTCCTGTGTTGGGTGTGTATATGTTTAGTATGGATATTTCTTGTGTTGCATTGAACCTTTTATCATTATGGTAGTGGGATTTTTTTATCTTTTAAAATTTTTGATAACTTTAAGGTTGTTTTGTCAAATATTAAGTTAGCAACTCCTGCTTTCTTTTTTGATCCATTTGCCTGGAAACTCATTTTCCATCCTTTAACTTTGAGTCTGTGTACATCCCTTTTGGTGACATGAGTTTCCTGGATGCAGAAAACTGGGTAATGGCTTCTTATTGAGTTTACCATTCTGTGTCTTTTCAGTGGCGCATTTAGTCCATTCAAATTCAGGCTGATTCTTGAAATGTGATTGTTTATCCCTACCATGAGGTTCTG
>NW_007128718.1:0-767 GCF_000164805.1 Carlito syrichta
TGATCTATCTATCTATCTAACTATCTAATATCTATCTGTCATCTATCTACATACTCACCTAACTACCTATCATGCTTATACCTTGTTGCATCTCTAGTTGTTAGGGCTGATGATTTACATCAGCAAGGGATCCAGAGTATCAGACCAAAGAGGAAGTTTCTCAGACCTCAGTTATATCCACTGGTACAAAATGCAAGGAACTTCTAAAATTTCCTGCCGTTTCTGACATATGTTTCCCTGAGAGGCCTGGTCTTAGATGGAAATCTAAAAAGAAAGCAGATCATGAACCATGAGCTGAGTAAAACAACACTCTACTACCAGGACACTAGACTGATAGTGTCTTGTGGTCCCAGGGAGAAGTAGTTTCACCAAAGGCAAATATATGCTGCCCTGATCAATATTAGGACAACTAGGATACACTGGGACTGTGCAGTGTTATTTAGATAAATGATCCTAGCAGCTGGGCAGATTTTCATGTTCCACAGAGCATAACACACTGCGCTGAAGACTTACTAATAGGCTGGTCACACCCTGATCAGTAGTCAGTCCCAGTCAGGACTCAGCATGGACATGAGGGTCCCCCTCTCAGCTCCTAAGGCTCCTACTGCTCTGGATCCCAAATAAGGAGGAAGAACACTAGGAGTTGACTCAGTCAGTGTGGACAGTACTGCCTGGCCTCTCAGAGAAATTCTTCTTTAGCATGATTAATTGTGTGGTTATTTGTTTTGGGGTTCCAATCTCAGGTACCAGACTTGACATCCAAATGT
>NW_007128719.1:0-4132 GCF_000164805.1 Carlito syrichta
AACCACCTAGTCTCAGCCAGATTTTCCTTTTCCAGAAGTGTTCCTCTGCCTGTGCCAAGTCAGAACATGTGTTTACATACAAATTTGGCAAATATGGCAGAAGGACAAAAAATAGGTGAGTGTCAGCTCAACCACAAAAGTTCTTTATATTGTGGAAGTTTGGCTCACCTAGTTCTCATTATTTCCACTGTTTTCTGATATCATTAATAAGTCATTTTCATATTTTAATTGAATAGTTTTTTCCCCCTACCTTTTGTATCAGATGCATTGACCTTTCTATCCCTACATCATTGCCCCAGCAATAAAAATTTATTTCATTATTAAACTTATTGTTTTCTAAATGACTATTTTGGAAATATATTGTCATAAAATGTTTTTAAACAATACACAGGAGATGGCAAGATGGCAATCACATAGATGGATCCCTGAGATTCTCCGAACGTGAGTTTCCCAAAAAGACTATTACTTTTCTTCCTGTATCCCCCCGCCCACCTCCACCCACACTGGTATGAGGCTTGGGGACTTTTGGTCCCATGCAGGGCCAGACATCGCCGCCGGAACAGCTGCTCCACTATATGTGATTCTGGCTGACTGGGGAATTCCAAATCCCGGATCACAGCTCCATCCCTGGCCACAGTGTGGAGACCAGCACCCAGTGCGAAGCTGCCGGTCATGCAGGGAGGCTCTGAGTGCCCACCCCTTAGAGATACCAGATCCGTTTCTGACTAAAGTGCCCTGGGAGGGACCCAGAGCCACCACCTGCCCTCTGGAGCTTTGGAGATCGGAAGCCCCTGGCCCACCCTGGCTGAGGCACTCAGCATGCATGACCACAAGCCTGTGTAAGGGGGCAGAACCCCAAGCTGGCGTAAGGTGCCGATTGCAGGCTTCCAGCTCCAGAGGAGGAAACATCCAACCCTGTCTTCCACCCCAACCAGCTGGAGGCACCCCAGATCCAGTACCCAGCTGTGAAGCTGGTCCCACCCAGAGACCCACAGGAGCCCCCTAAAAGCAAACCACCACCTCCACCATTTTCAAGGCATATTTACATCGCATTGCCCCACCCACCTAGCAGAGCATCCATCTAGGTTCCCACGGTGATGTCATTAACAGGAGACAAAGCCCCTCCCCTATGCTGAATAGTGACTACTGTCACAGATCTCCTAGGCAGCAAGCTAACTGCCTGCAATAGAAAGAGAGGAGAGAGATTGGAGATTAGATATCAGGATCTTGATCCACTAAGGGACGAGAGAGAAAAATCGACACAAATGAAGAAAACCAAAAGAAGAATATGGGTCTGCCCAGACTCCAGGGAAGACAGACACTGAGAAAACTGACTTTGGAATGTAAACAACAAAGAGCCCCACCCAGAATGAATAGTCTCAAAATACAACCCTAGACATCAAGATATTAATGGAGAGATTAAAAAGCATTGAAGAGACTCAAGAAGAAACTAGAAAGGAGTTGATATCTGAGATAACAGTAATAAAGAATACTGTGAATAAAATAAACAATAAACTGATAAGCATGGAAAACAGAATTACCCAAGCAGAAGAAAGAATCTCAGAGCTTGAGGACCAAAATATAGAAATAACCCAAACTCTCAAAAACACAGAAAACAAGCTCAAAAAGACAGAAAAAAAACCTTCAAGAGATAAGCGATTACCTCAAGAGGCCTAACCTAAGAGTAATTGGTCTGCCTGAGGCAGAAAAAGAGACAGAGACCACATTGGAACAAACCTTCCATGAGATCATTCAAGAAAATTTCCGTTATCTAATTAATGATGCAAAAACCCAAACACAAGAGACCCAGAGAACCCCTGCAAGACAACAAATGAGAAAACCAACTCCTAGACACATAATAATTCACCTAAACATAGTAGGCATAAAAGAAAAAATCCTAAAGGCAGCAAAAGAAACAGGTCAGATCACCTACCATGGAAAACCAATTAGAATAGCAGCAGATTTATCTACAGAAACCCTGCAGGCTAGGAGAGCTTGGAGCCCTATCTTCAAAGTCCTAAAAGATAGACAATTTCAACCAAGAATAACCTACTCTGCCAGATGAAGCTTCATCAGCGAGGGAGAATTAAAATCTTTCCCAGATATCCAATCCCTAAGAACCTACACTGCCACCAAACCACCTCTACATGAAACACTTAAGAAAGTACTAAACACAGAAGAAAAGGGGAAAAAAAGAACAACATTTTTCACAAGAGTACAGGAAAAAGAAAAAAACACATATGAACCAACCCTCAAAACAAAAGAACGACAGTAAATCAAGTGGAACAACAACTCTACAAGAACTATATGTTAGGGATGAACTCTCACATCTCAGTAATTAGCCTAAATGTGAATGAACTAAATGCACCACTGAAAATACATAGAATAGCAGAATGGATAAAATATCACCAGGCAACAATATACTGCCTTCAAGAGACCCATCTCACTAGAAAGGACATGCACAGACTCAAAGTAAGAGGATGGGAAACAAATTTCCAAGCGAATGGAACACAAAAGAAAGGAGGAGTCACGATCCTAATTTCAGACAAAATACCATTTAAGCTATCAACAATTAAAAAAGACACAGAGAACCACTACATAATGATAAAAGGCTCACTCCATCACCAAGAAATATCTATCCTAAACATATATGCACCTAATATAGGTGCACCAACATTTACAAAGTAACTCCTAGGAAAAGTAAAGAAAGATATTGATTCTAACACCATCATAACTGGGGACTTTAATACCCCACTCAAAACCCTCGACAGATCGTTGGGACAAAAAATCAGCAACGAGATTCAGAACCTCAATGTGACTCTGGACCAAATGGACTTAATTGATACCTACAGAACACTCCATCCAAAGACCAGAGAATACACATTCTACTCATCACCGCACGGAACATATTCCAAGATCAACCACATTCTCAGTCATAAATCAAGCATAAGCAAATTTAAAAAGACTGAAATTCTACCATGCACTTTCTCGGACCACAGTGGAATAAAAATAAACATTGACACCAACAAGGTTCCCCCAAAACCCACAAAGACATGGACACTAAACAGCATGATGCTAACGAACTCCTGGATCAATGATGAAATCAAAACAGAACTCAAAAGATACCTGGAAACAAATGAAAATGAAGAAACATCTTACTAAAATCTCTGGGATGCCTTAAAAGCTGTAGTAAGAGGGGAATTTATATCCCTACAAACAAACATGAAGAAATTGGAAGGAGCACAAATTAATAGCCTAACAAACCACCTGAGGAAGCTGGAAAAGCAAGATCACAAAAACCCTAATTTCAGCAGGAGAATTGAGATCACCAAAATAAAAGCCCAAATCCAGGGCATAGAAGACAAAAAGACAATACAAAAAATCAATGAAACAAAAAACTGGTTCTTTGACAGGATAAACAAGATCAATGGTCCCCTAGCTAGACTGACCAAGAAAAAGAAAGAAAAAATCCAAATAAGCACAATCAGAAACACAAAAGATGAAGTCACATCTGACCCTGAAGAAATACAAAAGATCATCAGAGACTACTATGTACACTTGTATGGAAACAAGCTTGAAAACCTCTAGGAAATGAAGGACTTTCTGTCCATCACACAACCTGCCTAGGTTGAAACAAGAAGAAATTGAGACCCTAAATAGACCAATAACAATCAAGGAAATTGACTATGTAATAAGAAAACTACCTACAAAAAAAAGCCCCGGACCAGATGGCTTTCCAGCAGAATTCTACAGGACATTTAAGGAGGAGATGATACCTATCCTACTGAAGGTATTCCAGGTGATTGAGAAAGATGGAACTCTCCCCAAATCATTTTATGAAGCTAACATCACATTGATACCCAAGCCAGGTAAAGACCCAACAAAAAAAGAGAACTACAGGCCAATATCTTTGATGAACATAGACGCTAAAATTTTCAAAAAGATCCTAGCAAAACAAGATTCAACAGCACATCTCAAAAATCATTCATTATGACCAAGTAGGCTTCATCCCTGGGAAGCACGGCTGGTTCAACATTCATAAAACAATAAATGTAATTAAATACATCAACAGATGTCAAAACAAAAACCACATGATTATATCATTAGATGCAGAAAAAGTTTTGATAAAATG
>NW_007128720.1:0-1432 GCF_000164805.1 Carlito syrichta
CATCAATGGTCCCCTAGCTAGACTGACCAAGAAAAAGAAAGAAAAAATCCAAATAAGCACAATCAGAAACACAAAAGATGAAGTCACATCTGACCCTGAAGAAATACAAAAGATCATCAGAGACTACTATGTACACTTGTATGGAAACAAGCTTGAAAACCTCTAGGAAATGAAGGACTTTCTGTCCATCACACAACCTGCCTAGGTTGAAACAAGAAGAAATTGAGACCCTAAATAGACCAATAACAATCAAGGAAATTGACTATGTAATAAGAAAACTACCTACAAAAAAAAGCCCCGGACCAGATGGCTTTCCAGCAGAATTCTACAGGACATTTAAGGAGGAGATGATACCTATCCTACTGAAGGTATTCCAGGTGATTGAGAAAGATGGAACTCTCCCCAAATCATTTTATGAAGCTAACATCACATTGATACCCAAGCCAGGTAAAGACCCAACAAAAAAAGAGAACTACAGGCCAATATCTTTGATGAACATAGACGCTAAAATTTTCAAAAAGATCCTAGCAAAACAAGATTCAACAGCACATCTCAAAAATCATTCATTATGACCAAGTAGGCTTCATCCCTGGGAAGCACGGCTGGTTCAACATTCATAAAACAATAAATGTAATTAAATACATCAACAGATGTCAAAACAAAAACCACATGATTATATCATTAGATGCAGAAAAAGTTTTGATAAAATCCAGCACCCCTTCTTCATAAGAACCCTTGAACATCTAGGCATACCTCAAAGTAGTAAAAGCCATCTATGAGAAACCCACAGCCAGCATACTCCTAAATGGACAAAAATTGGAACCATTTCCGCTGAAAACTGGAACAAGACAAGGATGCCCACTCTCACCCCTCCTGTTCAATATAGTATTGGAAGTCCTGGCTAGAGCGATCAGAGAAGAGAAGGCAATCAGGGGTATCCAAATAGGAAAAGAGGAAGTCAAATTATCTCTCTTTGCAGATGACATGATTGTATACGTTGAAAACCCAAGAGAATCTGTCAAAAACCTGCTTACACTGATAAAGGCCTTCGGCAAAGTCTCAGGATATAAAATAATTGTGCAAAAGACAATCGCATTTCTTTACACTAATAACAAACAAACAGAAACCCAAATAAGAAGCACAATTCCATTCAAAATAGCCACACAAAAATGAAATTCTTTGGCATCTTCCTCACCAGAGACGTGAAAGACCTTTACAATGAAAACAACAAAACTCTGCTCAAAGAAATCAAAGATGACAGAAACAAGTGGAAAAATATCCCATGCTCATGGATTGGAAGAATCAACATTATGAAAATGTCAATCTTACCTAAGCAATCTACAGATTCAATGCAATACCTATCAAATTACTAGCAACATTCTTCTCAGACCTAGAAAAAATGACACAGGAATTCATATGGAAACACAAATGA
>NW_007128721.1:0-814 GCF_000164805.1 Carlito syrichta
ACCCTTGACATCTAGGCATACCTCAAAGTAGTAAAAGCCATCTATGAGAAACCCACAGCCAGCATACTCCTAAATGGACAAAAATTGGAACCATTTCCGCTGAAAACTGGAACAAGACAAGGATGCCCACTCTCACCCCTCCTGTTCAATATAGTATTGGAAGTCCTGGCTAGAGCGATCAGAGAAGAGAAGGCAATCAGGGGTATCCAAATAGGAAAAGAGGAAGTCAAATTATCTCTCTTTGCAGATGACATGATTGTATACGTTGAAAACCCAAGAGAATCTGTCAAAAACCTGCTTACACTGATAAAGGCCTTCGGCAAAGTCTCAGGATATAAAATAATTGTGCAAAAGACAATCGCATTTCTTTACACTAATAACAAACAAACAGAAACCCAAATAAGAAGCACAATTCCATTCAAAATAGCCACACAAAAATGAAATTCTTTGGCATCTTCCTCACCAGAGACGTGAAAGACCTTTACAATGAAAACAACAAAACTCTGCTCAAAGAAATCAAAGATGACAGAAACAAGTGGAAAAATATCCCATGCTCATGGATTGGAAGAATCAACATTATGAAAATGTCAATCTTACCTAAGGCAATCTACAGATTCAATGCAATACCTATCAAATTACTAGCAACATTCTTCTCAGACCTAGAAAAAACGACACAGGAATTCATATGGAAACACAAACGACCAAGAATAGCCAGAACAATTCTCACAAAAAAAAAACAAAAACAAAGCAGTGTATCACATTAACAGACTTCAACTTTACTATAAAGCTACATCATCAAACAGCTTGGTATTGG
>NW_007128722.1:0-747 GCF_000164805.1 Carlito syrichta
CACTGTTGGTGGGAGTGTAAACTAGTGTAACCTCTGTGGAAAACAGTGTGGTGATCCTAAAAGCTCTAAACATCAACCTGCCATATGACCCTGCAATCCCCTACTGGGAATATAACATGAAGAACTCTAATCACTCTATAAAAAAGATACCTGCACGCGAATGTTTATTGCAGCATTGTTCACCATAGCAAGAACCTGGAACCAACCACACTGTCCATCAAAAGAGGACTGGATTTAAAAAATGTGGTACATATACACGATGGAATACTATGCAGCCATAAAAAAGAACAAAATCATGAATTTTGCAGCAACCTGGATGGAGCTAGAATCTATAATACTAAGTGACCTCTCACAGAAACAAAGATCTGAGTACCACATATTCTCACTCATATAGTGGACCTTGATCATCCAATGCACTACTATAAGAAAATGACTGACGGTGTTGGGAAACTATGGGAGGGAGATGGGACTAATGGCAGTTAACATCTGTCTGGAGATGGGGAGACACCAATTATCAACAAGGGGGCTGAATGAAGCATATTTGTGTACCTAACCCTTCACTGTACCCCACAATATCAAAATAAAAAATATCGATTATAAAAAAAAAGAAAACAAGTGGATGATAAAGAACGACAAATATATGGACTTTGCAGCAACCTGGATGGATTTGGAGTCTATCATACTCAGTGATTTATCACAGAAACAAAGAACAGAGTTCCATATGTTGTCACTCATAAGATGATCTTG
>NW_007128723.1:0-4213 GCF_000164805.1 Carlito syrichta
TCCCCCACAATATCAAAATAAAAAATATCGATTATAAAAAAAGAAAGAAAACAAGTGGATGATAAAGAACGACAAACATATGGACTTTGCAGCAACCTGGATGGATTTGGAGTCTATCATACTCAGTGATTTATCACAGAAACAAAGAACAGAGTTCCATATGTTGTCACTCATAAGATTGTCTTGAATAATTATAATGCTATAAGAAAGTGATTGGCAGTAATGGGAAACTGTTGGTGGGGGTGAATTGGCAGTTGAGGGAAACTGCTAGGGGAGGGAGGGGCATGCTTCATTAACAGGGGTACCTGCATGATCAATGTTTGTATACCTAGCCTTGAATTGCACCCCACATCTTTACAATAAAAAAATTTTTAATGTTAAAAAAATACACAAATGCATTATTTTTACAATACATTGTAAGTACTTGAAAAGGAATCTGATTCCTACATTCTAATATTAATGGTATACAAAATATACATTTTGCATAGATTAAAATATTTCAAACATATTCAAAATAAATGTTTTTCACAAACTAAAAATATTGCTCTAGGATATTTCTGAAAAAAGTTTGCATAACACTTATTTACCATTGCATAGTATGATCAAAATAAAATAATGTTTGAATCCACATATGCAATTTCTAATTTTCAATAAGATAATAAATTATATTAGAGATCTTTTTATTCCAAGAAAATAGATTCCATATCAAGTGTGATTTATTTACTTATTTATCTCTTTCTCTCTCTCTTTCTCTCTCCCTCTCTCTCTCTCTCTCTCTCTCTCTCTCTCTCTCTGGTTCTCTCTCCTTTTCTTTTCTTTTTCTTTTGAGGCAGGGTCTCTTTTGTCACCATCTTAGGCTGGAGTGCAGTGGTGTGCATTGCTCTCTACTACTTCAAGCTCCTGAGATCAAGTCATCTTTCTGTCTTATCTTCTGGAGTAGCTGGAACTACAGAGGGCCACCACCAAGCCCAGCTATATTTGCATTCTTAATCAGACTTGCCAGATATGGAGTTAAACTTATTTTTAGTTAATGGCTTATAACAAAGAAAGCATGACAAGTCTTCAGAGTCTATTTCTATGTATTCACAAGTGGCAAAACATAACCAACCAAAATTTGATTGATTTTTACTCTCACAATCTACAGTGTGGAGCCTGAAGATGCTGTACATACTCCTGAGAGCAGGACATTCATTGTGACCCTGCACAATATATTGACCCAAAACAAACCTCTGAAGGTTGCTCAGCCTCTCAGGGTGGCAGGGACAGCTGCAATGCCCGAGGCCTCAGGTGGAGATTGCTGAAGAGGTTTAGAGGAACAGGACATGACGCATCAGCCACAGGCAGGGGCACCTCTTCTGTGTGAATAGAACTGGGTACTCAAGGAGAGTCTCCAAGAGCCTCTGTCTTTTTCCCTACTTAGAATGCTCATGCTCCCTAAAACCTCAGGAGTGGCTGCTACATCATTGCTGAGACAGTCACTATAATTGCTGCTGTCTTCATAGTTGCAGAAACAATTTTGTTATGAAGATCAAATCAGAAAGATCTAGAATAGGATTTAAAGATATAGAAAGATCAAAGGTGTAAACAACCTTATTTCTCTCAGTATTTGAGAGCAAGATGCTCAGAAGCAGAACATGTGCACATCAATGGAGCCTTCTGAGTTTTCTGTGTACCAGAATATTTATGCATAAATGACAATTTGATGTTAGTGAGAAATGGGACCAGTTTAAATCCCAGGTTCCTGGGAACTAGGAATCCAGACCAGGGGGCCTGCAGCTTCACAGAGAGAAGCTTCCTCTGCTGGTGACTTGGCCTCAATTCTCACCTAGAGACAAATGGTCACCTTGATTCAGGAAAGAAAACAAATGAACAAACAAAATCACTCCTTGATTGAGTTTCAGGTGAGGAAAAGTCCTCTGTTCTGTTTGACCCCAGTTTTACTCAAAGCAGTGCAGATTTAAACTCATACTTTATAGAACAAAGACTACAATGTGCAACAGTGTTATATAAATGAGCCAAAGATGGCCTATATACACTGGCCCCACGTTGTTTATTTCTAAATTCAAGCTGAGTTCCCAATAGCCTGGGACAAATTCATATTTTGCAACCAAATCATTTCAAAAACAGCCCAAACAAGTATATTCCTATATATCTAAAGAATGCTTGCTGTGCACATTCAAGAAATCTTACCCATGCTTGCTGGCAATGGATAAACCCTAGGATAAGAAAACCCCAAACCAATGCTGCCTCTGGAGCTCCCTGACTCAAAGACTCCCCACTGTGCTTCTTTGTCACACATTATCTCTTTTCCTGTGCCCCCTTTCTCTCCTGAGTAGTAATTCTGGCATATCAGCCTCTGGACAGACTCTTGTTGTGAGGGATTTATCTCTGTATGCTATTTCACTCAGTATGTCTGTACATACCTATTGCTTAGCTCTCAAAATATTTTATATCACATTGCTCACAAGAGAGATACCCACTCACACTGACACATTTCACACCACTGGACCCACAAAAGGATTTGCATAGTGCCCCCCAGGGAGGATCTTCCCTTATGAGTCTGTGATAAAAGCTCTGCCATAATCTTGTCTGGACTGATCAGGACTCCTCAGCTCAGCAGCTCAAAATGAGGTTCTCTACTAAGCTCCTACAGCTGCTGATGCTCTGGGTCCCTGGTAAAGACAGAAGGGAGATGCAGAAGGGGAATTGGGAGGGTGAGCTCTGGGGTTGTCACTGCTTCCTCTGTTGCTTCTAACCATGTGTTAGAAGCCTATATCCTATGCTCAAGGGAGGGAATTCATATTTTGTCCTTGATTGCTAGGAAAATCCTAAAATGATCAATGACCAGTGCTAGGATTATTATCTTAAAAAACGTGGTGGTCTTTTGTGCATTATAACTATTGGGTTCATTTTACATTGTTTATTTCTTATGGTATGAATCAAATTTTATTAAAAAAGGTTAACCATAAATCAATATAACAAGATAAATTTGAAACTTGCTCATAATATTTATATACAACCTTGAACTTTTCTCTCATTATTTTAGCAATGAATGGGGATATTGTGATGACCCAGACTCCACTCTCCCTGCCCATCACACCTGGAGAGTCAGCCGCCATCTCCTGCAGGTCTAGTCAGAGTCTCCTGCATAGTGATGGAAACACCTATTTGAGTTAATACCTGCAGAAGCCAGGCCAATCTCCACAGCTCCTAATCTATAGGGTTTCCAACAGGGCCTCTGGGGTCCAAGACAGGTTCAGTGGCAGTGGGTCAGGCACAAATTTCACAGTGAAAATCAGCAGAGTGGAGGCTGAGGATGCCGGGGCTTATTACTGCATGCAGCATACACATGCTCCTTCCACAGTGCTACAGCCCTAAACACAAACCTCCCTGCTGGGTGGTCCAGCTGCCTACACGTGCAATTTGTTTGGGGAGCAGCTCAGCATGTTCTCTGACTGTGCAGAAGAGGAAGCTGTTGGAAAACTCAGTGAAGAGCTTGCTGCTGAGTACTCTGGTCCATGAGAACCACAGCCCCTCCTCAGGTTTCTCATGTTAAGGCCTCATTGGCTGCCACAGCCTGGAAGTGATATCAATAGTCAGAGAACTCAGATGTCCCAGTGCCCTTGAGCAACCAGTGATGATGAAGGGAGTGTGAATGAAAGCTCATCTCTATCCTCCCTGTCTTGCCTGTAATTGTCATGTAAATTTAGCCCATAAAACATCCAGACGATGGTTGCAGATTCGTGGAAACACAAGTGGAATTCATGGTAGAAATGACCAGTTTGGGGCTTATTTTATACAAGATAATATTTAGTAATATTTGGAAATTGGTATTTTCCCACTTGCCTCACTTGTTATCTCCTTTATCATGTATGCCAAACTTCCCTCTCCAGTGTCATGTTGGAGAACGAACTCTAGTTTTCTTGAGGGGTAATATGGCTAAGAATAACTAGCAAAAATGTTTGATTTTTGACTATTGAAATAGACTGTGCAAATAATTGGTGCATATAAATCCTAATGGATTGCATGACAAATGCAATTAAAAATCACAAGATTTCATTTCCTTTCTAAATTTTATTTTTAATTTTTTCACTATTATATTTTTTATTTAAGGGCTTATACAGGTTGGTTGCACAGGTGTATTGTGTGATGGTGATGATTGGGTGACTCTTGAGCCCATCGCCCAGGTGGGAAGCATGGTACCCAACAAATG
>NW_007128724.1:0-3699 GCF_000164805.1 Carlito syrichta
AAAATAAATGTTTTTCACAAACTAAAAAAATATTGCTCTAGGATATTTCTGAAAAAAGTTTGCATAACACTATTGCCATTGCATAGTATGATCAAAATAAAATAATGTTTGAATCCACATATGCAATTTCTAATTTTCAATAAGATAATAAATTATATTAGAGATCTTTTTATTCCAAGAAAATAGATTCCATATCAAGTGTGATTTATTTACTTATTTATCTCTTTCTCTCTCTCTTTCTCTTTCTCTCTCCCCCCCTCTCTCTCTCTCTCTCTCTCTCTGGTTCTCTCTCCTTTTCTTTTCTGTTTCTTTTGAGGCAGGGTCTGTTTTGTCACCATCTAAGGCTGGAGTGCAGTGGTGTGCGTTGCTTTCTACTACTTCAAGCTCCTGAGATCAAGTCATCTTTCTGTCTTATCTTCTGGAGTAGCTGGAACTACAGAGGGCCACCACCAAGCCCAGCTATATTTGCATTCTTAACCGGACTTGCCAGATATGGAGTTAAACTTATTTTTAGTTAATGGCTTATAACAAAGAAAGCATGACAAGTCTTCAGGGTCTATTTCTATGTATTCACAAGTGGCAAAACATAACCAACCAAAATTTGATTGATTTTTACTCTCACAATCTCCAGTGTGGAGCCTGAAGATGCTGTACATACTCCTGAGAGCAGGACATTCATTGTGACCCTGCACAGTATATTGACCCAAAACAAACCTCTGAAGGTTGCTCAGCCTCTCAGGGTGGCAGGGACAGCTGCAATGCCCGAGGCCTCAGGTGGAGATTGCTGAAGAGGTTTAGAGGAACAGGACATGACGCATCAGCCACAGGCAGGGGCACCTCTTCTGTGTGAATAGAACTGGGTACTCAAGGAGAGTCTCCAAGAGCCTCTGTCTTTTTCCCTACTTAGAATGCTCATGCTCCCTAAAACCTCAGGAGTGGCTGCTACATCATTGCTGAGACAGTCACTATAATTGCTGCTGTCTTCATAGTTGCAGAAACAATTTTGTTATGAAGATCAAATCAGAAAGATCTAGAATAGGATTTAAAGATATAGAAAGATCAAAGGTGTAAACAACCTTATTTCTCTCAGTATTTGAGAGCAAGATGCTCAGAAGCAGAACATGTGCACATCAATGGAGCCTTCTGAGTTTTCTGTGTACCAGAATATTTATGCATAAATGACAATTTGATGTTAGTGAGAAATGGGACCAGTTTAAATCCCAGGTTCCTGGGAACTAGGAATCCAGACCAGGGGGCCTGCAGCTTCACAGAGAGAAGCTTCCTCTGCTGGTGACTTGGCCTCAATTCTCACCTAGAGACAAATGGTCACCTTGATTCAGGAAAGAAAACAAATGAACAAACAAAATCACTCCTTGATTGAGTTTCAAGTGAGGAAAAGTCCTCTGTTCTGTTTGACCCCAGTTTTACTCAAAGCAGTGCAGATTTAGACTCATACTTTATAGAACAAAGACTACAATGTGCAACAGTGTTATATAAATGAGCCAAAGATGGCCTATATACACTGGCCCCACGTTGTTTATTTCTAAATTCAAGCTGAGTTCCCAATAGCCTGGGACAAATTCATATTTTGCAACCAAATCATTTCAAAAACAGCCCAAACAAGTATATTCCTATATATCTAAAGAATGCTTGCTGTGCACATTCAAGAAATCTTACCCATGCTTGCTGGCAATGGATAAACCCTAGGATAAGAAAACCCCAAACCAATGCTGCCTCTGGAGCTCCCTGACTCAAAGACTCCCCACTGTGCTTCTTTGTCACACATTATCTCTTTTCCTGTGCCCCCTTTCTCTCCTGAGTAGTAATTCTGGCATATCAGCCTCTGGACAGACTCTTGTTGTGAGGGATTTATCTCTGTATGCTATTTCACTCAGTATGTCTGTACATACCTATTGCTTAGCTCTCAAAATATTTTATATCACATTGCTCACAAGAGAGATACCCACTCACACTGACACATTTCACACCACTGGACCCACAAAAGGATTTGCATAGTGCCCCCCAGGGAGGATCTTCCCTTATGAGTCTGTGATAAAAGCTCTGCCATAATCTTGTCTGGACTGATCAGGACTCCTCAGCTCAGCAGCTCAAAATGAGGTTCTCTACTAAGCTCCTACAGCTGCTGATGCTCTGGGTCCCTGGTAAAGACAGAAGGGAGATGCAGAAGGGGAATTGGGAGGGTGAGCTCTGGGGTTGTCACTGCTTCCTCTGTTGCTTCTAACCATGTGTTAGAAGCCTATATCCTATGCTCAAGGGAGGGAATTCATATTTTGTCCTTGATTGCTAGGAAAATCCTAAAATGATCAATGACCAGTGCTAGGATTATTATCTTAAAAAACGTGGTGGTCTTTTGTGCATTATAACTATTGGGTTCATTTTACATTGTTTATTTCTTATGGTATGAATCAAATTTTATTAAAAAGGTTAACCATAAATCAATATAACAAGATAAATTTGAAACTTGCTCATAATATTTATATACAACCTTGAACTTTTCTCTCATTATTTTAGCAATGAATGGGGATATTGTGATGACCCAGACTCCACTCTCCCTGCCCATCACACCTGGAGAGTCAGCCGCCATCTCCTGCAGGTCTAGTCAGAGTCTCCTGCATAGTGATGGAAACACCTATTTGAGTTAATACCTGCAGAAGCCAGGCCAATCTCCACAGCTCCTAATCTATAGGGTTTCCAACAGGGCCTCTGGGGTCCAAGACAGGTTCAGTGGCAGTGGGCCAGGCACAAATTTCACAGTGAAAATCAGCAGAGTGGAGGCTGAGTATGCCGGGGCTTATTACTGCATGCAGCATACACATGCTCCTTCCACAGTGCTACAGCCCTAAACACAAACCTCCCTGCTGGGTGGTCCAGCTGCCTACACGTGCAATTTGTTTGGGGAGCAGCTCAGCATGTTCTCTGACTGTGCAGAAGAGGAAGCTGTTGGAAAACTCAGTGAAGAGCTTGCTGCTGAGTACTCTGGTCCATGAGAACCACAGCCCCTCCTCAGGTTTCTCATGTTAAGGCCTCATTGGCTGCCACAGCCTGGAAGTGATATCAATAGTCAGAGAACTCAGATGTCCCAGTGCCCTTGAGCAACCAGTGATGATGAAGGGAGTGTGAATGAAAGCTCATCTCTATCCTCCCTGTCTTGCCTGTAATTGTCATGTAAATTTAGCCCATAAAACATCCAGACGATGGTTGCAGATTCGTGGAAACACAAGTGGAATTCATGGTAGAAATGACCAGTTTGGGGCTTATTTTATACAAGATAATATTTAGTAATATTTGGAAATTGGTATTTTCCCACTTGCCTCACTTGTTATCTCCTTTATCATGTATGCCAAACTTCCCTCTCCAGTGTCATGTTGGAGAACGAACTCTAGTTTTCTTGAGGGGTAATATGGCTAAGAATAACTAGCAAAAATGTTTGATTTTTGACTATTGAAATAGACTGTGCAAATAATTGGTGCATATAAATCCTAATGGATTGCATGACAAATGCAATTAAAAATCACAAGATTTCATTTCCTTTCTAAATTTTATTTTTAATTTTTTCACTATTATATTTTTTATTTAAGGGCTTATACAGGTTGGTTGCACAGGTGTATTGTGTGATGGTGATGATTGGGTGACTCTTGAGCCCATCGCCCAGGTGGGAAGCATGGTACCCAACAAATG
>NW_007128725.1:0-5338 GCF_000164805.1 Carlito syrichta
TAAAAAATGTGGTACATATACACGATGGAATACTACGCAGCCATAAAAAAGAACAAAATCATGAATTTTGCAGCAACCTGGATGGAGCTACAATCTATAATACTAAGTGACCTCTCACAGAAACAAAGATGAGTATCACATGTTCTCACTCATATAGTGGACCTTGATCATCCAATGCACTATTATAAGAAAATGACTGACAGTGTTGGAAAACTATGGGGGTATGGGACTAATGGTAGTAAACATCTGTCTGGAGATGGGGAGAAACCTGTTATCAATAAGGGAGCCTGAATGAAGCATATTTGTATACCTAACCCTTAACTGTACCCCACAATATCAAAATAAAAAATATCCATTATAAAAAAAAAAGAATGAGCTCTTATGTGTGATCTGGCGCACCTGGGAAGAGCTATCAGTGTACTGAGTCATAGGAAAACCTGCTGTGTGCTTAATTCTCTGACACTGGAAGCCCAGCTTTACCCTTCCCCCTGCCTTCCTGTGTCCCATTGGCTATTGGCTGAATTGTGTTCCTCAAATTCCAGTAGAAGCCCTAATTCCCAATGAGGTTCAAGGAAATAGGGCCTATAATGAGGTAATCGAGGTTATAAGGGCAAAGCCCTTACTCTATAAGATTTGCTCTTTCCAGAATAGAAACCAGAGAGCTCTTCCTTTACCTCTCTCTCTTTGTCCCCCAATCCTCTATCCAAAGACTATAGGAAGGTGGCATCTGTAAACCTGAAAGAAGGTCTTTGTCAGAATTTGAATTCCACTGAACCCTGGTCTTGAACTCTCCAGTCACCAGAATTGTGAAAATAAACATCTGAAGTTTAAGCCACACAGGCTAGTGTATGTTGGTGTGGCATTGTGAGAAGTCTAATATACCAGCCCACCCTATAGGAGCAGAATCAGTCTCAGAAGGCACATCAAGGATGTGGGGACCCAGTTTTGTCTGCTTTCTCCTGCTGATCTGACTCTCAGGGGAGGAAGGAGGACTTAGGCTTCATTCTCAGTTTGTTTCCACTAAACAAAAATGTTCTGTTGTTGATAAACTTGTTAGCCTGTTGTGATTTCTGATCAGAATGTCATCAAACTGAATGAAGTACTTGCTCATTATTGGGATGTTCATGCTTGTTCTGCATGTAGATGCCAGAAGAGATTCACGTGCATCCTGGCTCCAGCATCTTTTCCTGTTTTCAGGCTCTAGAGACGGTCACTGTCACCTGCAGGTTTGATCAGAGTGTTAACAACTTCCTAGCTTGGCACTTTCAGAAAGCATGTCCAGCTCTGAGCTTCTGTTGGCTCAAGCTGAATCCTAGACCCGATACTGCCCAAGTCTGGAAAAGTGGGGCCAGGACAGATATCAACAGCTGAGCTGCCTTTATTGTGTCTTGGTAGCTGTGCGATTATAAAAAATTGGGCAGAGAGACCCCACGTTTCTTTAGTCAGGAATGAGCCTGAGAATAGACCACGGAGAGGTTTTGTCTTGTGACCATACAGCCAAGGAGCAATGTGAACCACTCTAACAGGAGACCTAGGCAAGGAATTACCCATGCTGAGCTCTGGGGACAAAGCTCTTGCATTAGAAGCTGAAACTTACTGCCTGTCATCTCTCAGCTCTGTACTCCCTAGATTCCCTCTAGTATTATTCAGAGTCTTCAACAATGGATGGGTCATTGCTCTGTCCAACAGGGGTATGGTGGTAGGACCTGAGTTTTCTGACCCTCCACTCTTTTGTGGGCAAGAGGCCATTATGTGATTCACCCATTGCTAGTGTTAAATGTCCATGCTCAGTTTATCAAATGTAAAATTATATGTTACACCAATAAAGTTATGTTTTTCTATATACATATATATTATTTTGATTTGTAACACAGATATACCATATATGCACATATATACCAATACAATTTATAGTCAAAATAGTATTAATTTTTCATAAGTATTTCATAGCATGTACACATATATTTATTTAGCACCTGTCCTTTTTCTTTCTTAGCAGAACAGAATCTGACTGAGTAAAGACTCTGGACATTTGTTGACATCCCATCTTTAGCACCAGAAGGGTCCTCGTTACTCAGAACCAGAGAGGACAGAGCTGAGAACAGCTGATCCCAGGAGCCTAGGCCCAGCCCTAATGCCCTGGTTTCTCAGACTTTTACCCTGGCTGTGGGCTCTCAGCTAGGTTCAGCACCAAGGGTGTGTGAGCTGTTTCCTTCCATGAAGTCCCTGCCAGGCAACATTGTGGGCAGGGCCTTTGGTTCCTCCTGGGTCCTCAGGGCTATGGCTTAGTAAAGCAGTTGCTTTTTCCATAGTCCCGTGGCAGCCTGACTTTAAACCTGGTCTGAAGACACTATTTGACATTGCTCCTTCTTTATTCCAGTACTGGCCTTAAATGCACAGGTCACATTTCCACAACTGTTGATGCTAATGTTTCCATCTGAAAAATTAGAAATTTGACTTCATTGCCATCTGCCAGACTTGATTCAACATATGAGATGAAGGTACCTTTGAGATCTCTCCTAATCCATCTCACTTAACTTAGACATATATTTAAATGTGACAAAGCCCTTGACCTCAGCTTCAGAATTCACCTTCCTCCTCCTTTGGTATATTGAGCAGCAGCACTATCCTGTTGTGCCTGACAAAAGCAGTAAGGTTCTTTTAGCCCAGGGAAGGAGCAGAGATTAGGGCTGTAAGTTATCAGTCCTTATGCAGTTTAAAGTGAGAGATCTGGCTATCTATAGTCGTGTATCAGTAAACCTCCTGGGAGTTCCTAAACTCCAGTCTGTGCTGTTGGTGTACTTCGCTCTACTTCCTCTACTTCTGAGTCAGGCAGGGTTGCCCTGTGCCAAGGTAGGGATGTGACATATAGAGGTTCATATCTGTGTTCAAGTTTGTTTTTTTTTTTTCTGGATCAAGAAATTTTTCCACGTATGTGAGCAATCTTTTGTCAGGAAATGGAAAATACCTCTCCTGAATATGAGACAGGGAGCCTCGTGTTTGGGGCAGGATGTCTTCACTCACTTCTAAAGAGTGAAAAAGAAACTGGCATTGATGGTGCCTGGCAAGGACATACACTGACACAGATGACTTCATAGAGAAGAGGAGATTCCCTGACCTGGCCTCTCCTTATTGCACACACCCACCTGCTCTCCAGAAAGTCAACCTCTGAGCGAGATGCCCCCAAGCTCTCAGGAACATGCTGGTAAGGAGTGCAGCTTAGAACATTATCCATGGGATGTGCATTGGTCTTTGTACTTTAGAGGCAACTGATGACTGGATCCTGAAATGATCCAAGATTTCAAGTTCATCCCAATTTAGTCTTATATATTTCAAGAGAGAAACAAAAAATTTTGTTGAGGAATCAGATCAGACATTGCTATTGAGCCACTCATTCTGATGAAATGTAGGAAGTAATATCCAATGGCAGAATAGGGAGTAGAATATTGGGTCCCCCAACCGAGATTAAGATGGCATCTATTTTATCCCTGGGTGTGAGGAGACCTATAGCTCTAGATAATGGTGGATCTGTAAGTGACAGGCAGTGAGGAATCATAGTATCCTCTTTGTGCATCTGCTGAGAATTGATAGGCATTATATTGTAATAATAATGGCTTAAAATTATTACAAAAATTTTTAATAACATGTTTCTGAGAATTTTTCATTATAAAAAAAGAAGCAATTTTATGCTGACAGTAATGTGGATGAAATAACCCAAATACTATTTACTCCAGCCTGATTCATTTAATTTAGAGACCTGCCAGCTCCCCCTAAGTGTTGGCTATGCATTTCCTTCAAACAAATAGCCTCTCCTGTATAATCCTAGTAAAACTAAAAAACAAAGCAAAACATTATTATATATTTTCCCAATGTCCATTTTAAATTTTGACAACTTTGCTGATTTACATGTTACCAGAGCACTGCCCACTACTCTGAAGACTTATTAACAGGCTTTTCACACCCCATGCAGGAGTCAATCCCAAAAAGGACACAGCAGAGAGGTCTCACAGTAAGGGCCCCCACTCAGCTCCTGGGATTCCTGCTGATCTGGCTCCCAGGTAAGGAGGGAGAACACTAGGAACTGATTCGGGCAGTGTGAACAGTACCGCCTGGCACTTCAAGGAAATCCTCTCACAACATAATTAATAACGTGTATATTTGTTATTATTTTATCAACATCAGGTACCAGATGACCCAGTCTCCATCCTCTCTGCCTATATCTGTAGGAGACAGAGTCACCATCACTTGCCAAGCAAGTCAGAGCATTGGCAATGAGTTATCCTAGTATCAGCAGAAACCAGGGAAAGTCCCTAATCTCCTGATCTATGAGGCAACCAAATTGCACTCTAGGGTTCCATCACAGTTCAGTAGTAGAGTAGATCTGGGACAGATTACACTCTCGCCATCAGCAGCCTGCAACCTGAAGATTTTATGACTTATTGCTGTCTACAGGATTACAATTACCCTCTCACAGTGTTACAAACCATAGCATAAACCACCCAAGAATGAAGGTGTAAGAGGCTGGGCTGCCCCAGATGCTCCCCCTGGAATCTTTATCACAGCTGAGAGTGTTTATCAGACTCAGGTTTTGAAGGTCATTGGTAGATCTTGGGATGGGGAGACCATGAATTCCCCTCTGCACCCTAATTCTCTTTTCTCCTTCTCAGCCCCAGCAACAAAGTCATGGAAGTGCCTCTCCTTGTTTAAAAAAAATGAGTGCATCAGAAGAGTCTGTAATATGAGGTAATTGAAATTTATATAGAAAGAGATAAGCCACTGTAGATTTTCCTGCAGGAATTATGCTAATTCAGAGAAATGGAGCCTAAACCACAGCCTGAGCTATGTCATTCAGGGAAGCAAACACTAGAGGCAGAAGACTGTCTTGTTCTCCAGGAATCAGAGTGTACTTGCCCCTGAATGCATGGGTTGCCTAACCATGTGGTCCTCATACCTGTCTGGGAAGACAGGGGTGGTGGTGCTGATGCTCTCATCTGATGCAGTACCTCCCCAGGTGGCTCTCCAGTCCTCACCTCAGTCCATGTGTTCTCCTGGTGTCAATGAAGATTGAATTATCCTCTTTTGAGTTACAAATCTCATTATACAACCTCTTACTGAACAACTCTACAGGTATTCAAAGAGTGGTCATGACGGGATTTGACAGCTGACAGCCCTGTATGGTCACCAGTTCCACAAAGCTCAACAGTTTTCCAGTTGGAGATACCCCAGAAGAGACTTGGTTGTGCTTTCAAAGATTACTAGCAAGCCTGTAATCAACTTAACTTCTTTAAATTAGAGAAGAAACAGAACATCAGTAAGTCATATAAAATACATAATCATT
>NW_007128726.1:0-11855 GCF_000164805.1 Carlito syrichta
TGGTAGATCTTGGGATGAGGAGACCATGAATTCCCCTCTGCACCCTAATTCTCTTTTCTCCTTCTCAGCCCCAGCAACAAAGTCATGGAAGTGCCTCTCCTTGTTTAAAAAAAATGAGTGCATCAGAAGAGTCTGTAATATGAGGTAATTGAAATTTATATAGAAAGAGATAAACCACTGTAGATTTTCCTGCAGGAATTATGCTAATTCAGAGAAATGGAGCCTAAACCACAGCCTGAGCTATGTCATTCAGGGAAGCAAACACTAGAGGCAGAAGACTGTCTTGTTCTCCAGGAATCAGAGTGTACTTGCCCCTGAATGCATGGGTTGCCTAACCATGTGGTCCTCATACCTGTCTGGGAAGACAGGGATGGTGGTGCTGATGCTCTCATCTGATGCAGTACCTCCCCAGGTGGCTCTCCAGTCCTCACCTCAGTCCATGTGTTCTCCTGGTGTCAATGAAGATTGAATTATCCTCTTTTGAGTTACAAATCTCATTATACAACCTCTTACTGAACAACTCTACAGGCATTCAAAGAGTGGTCATGACAGGGATTTGACAGCTGACAGCCCTGTATGGTCACCAGTTCCACAACGCTCAACAGTTTTCCAGTTGGAGATACCCCAGAAGAGACTTGGTTGTGCTTTCAAAGATTACTAGCAAGCCTGTAATCAACTTAACTTCTTTAAATTAGAGAAGAAACAGAACATCAGTAAGTCATATAAAATACATAATCATTTCAAATGTAAAATCTTTGTAAAATGAAATGAAAATCAAATGTAAAATCTTTCTGGACACAAAACAAGACCACAACATCAGAAAAACCTAAATGAGGATGCAGCAATTTTCTTAATATGAAATGCCTTTGCTACTTCCAATTTATCTAGAAGCCAGCAGCATCATCAGCATCACCTAGAGCACAATATATATGCTAAATAGCAGACCCACCTTCCATTTACTGAATGAAAATCTTAATTTAACAAGGTAAGAGGTGATCTATAAAATGATAAAAAGTATGTTTCAGGTATTGCTTATTTCTGATAAATAGATTTTTTTTTCAAATGAGGCCATTTGAAGAAAATTTCAAATGAAAGCCATATGTTGAAAACACACTTAAATTTAGGTTCTAATTCATGAAACATGACGTTTGAAAACATTGTGAAGAATGTAAAGATTGATCAATATAATTATCCGTCCATCAAATACCTTGGTATTTAAATGGAGTCAAGCTTGGAAGAAGCCTTAATAATTGTCAATGTGAACAAGTAAATTAAAAATGTGTGAACTTGTTTTAGAGATTATTGGACTTCAATTCATCATTTCAGCATGCTTTGGGCATGTTGCTCACCCTTGCAATCTGCCATTAGAATATTGTGCCTGGAGAGTAACTGTCCTTCAGCCTTGACCACAGATAAATGCACTCCATAGACTAAAGACAAGCTAAGTTCCCTGCAGCACAACCATCCGGCTGATCTGCCTTGACCAGCTAGATGATAATTACCATGAATGCTTAGAAAGGAAAATAAATACTTATTTTATTGAGAGGCTGAGTTTTAAGTAGTTGATTACCAGTTATTACAAAACTAACCAATACAGTATTTACATGTTAATTCTTTTTATATAAATTTTATTAAAATTCATGACATAAATATAAATGTTTATTAATCTATTATAAGGATACTAAGACAAAATTTTAAAAGAAATTAAAACTGAATAATATAGCAATACAAACTGCAAATTAAATATACCATATTTATGAAATATGTGATGTTAAAGTTTATATAACATACATATAAGTGCATGTATATTTATTGCAAAAAATTTCCAGTTGCAGATGCTTACTCTATACATAGCCATATCTAAATAAGGCTATTGAACTATGTGTATGTTTATATGTATAAAACAACATATTTTATGTACAAAATTTTTATATAAATTAAAATGATTCCAATTACTCTCTTTCAAAAAAACTGTTGTCCTGGACCAGATACATAGTCCCTACTCTAGCTACAGATATAAATAATTTTTATTTATTTATTTGTTTATTTATTTATATTTTAAAGACGTGGGGTACAATTCAATGTTAGGTATACAAATTAAATATTATTTATTATCTTTATTTCTAAATCTCTCATCAAATTTGTTTTTATGCCTTAAAATATATTTGTACTCAGTGGAGGTACAAATTATACAAATGGAGATTTTTTTTCTAATGTTAAGAATTAAATCACTGCATGATGTGAAAATCCCTATAGTGTAGAGGTCCACTATGATGCTATGTTCATCTTAGAATTGAATGCTGGATGAATGTCACATTACTACCATCATTAATGATACCCCGGAGACTGGAAATAATAACAGTGTGTAATGACAAGGTTACATCACTGGTCACCTTGAAAGGAGATATCAGCAATTCAATGACATTGACTATTGGCTAGAACAGATCATAAAACCTCAGAGGAAACAAAACAGAAGCATTGTTAACAAAGTAGATTTAGAAGAGCTGTGACTAGACCTTTGAAAATGAACCAGGACATAAAAAATGGTCCTCAAGTGAATATTTATCTAAATTCCATTGCTGAGCATGTGGCTCTTAATAATTAAGATGCTCCAACACAGGGACTCCAGTCTGTCACCTTTCCCAGCTTTCCCAGGAAGTTTCACGAACCACTTTGCTGGAGGTGAATGCATGAACTCAGCAATATGAGTTTCATCAAATGAGGCTCAGACGACTACTGGCTCTTCTGAGCATACCAGTTTCCTGAAGAAAAATCCCTCCTGAACCCCTAATATAATACCACACATCAGGGATCAGACCAACAATTGGGGTCATGTGATTGCTGTGAACCTCACCCAGAATGTGGAAGGCAGTAATGGTTTCCCTGTATATGTTTGTCTTTCTTGTCAGGCATGTTTCTGCCAGAAACATTACTTGAGGGTTTTCTGAGTGTTTTAATCAAAGTCAAGAAATTCTTACATAGTATAGCTCCAAACATATTTAATTAATTATACCAAAAGTAGTGAAATAATTTTTTGCTTAATTATTGCCTAAAAACAAACTCATGATCTTATTATGAACACAAGTGCAATTGTTCTTATGAAAAATAAAAAAATCTATTATCATTCAAGCAAATCTGTCACAGAAATCCTTGAAATGTTCAATCAGTGTCTCCCCAGTTGTAGTAGAGGCTCTTATCCACTATCAGATATGATACAGTTATTTTCTCATAAAAAGATATTTTTAAAATAAAATTATATAAAAGATATTTGTATCTGAGAAATTAGGGGTAAGCCCATTATTTTCATCATGTCTACTGAAAAGATAAAAATTTCTGTATTTAACTAAGATTTTGGGTTTTATGACTGACAGTTATTACTCCAAAGGATTGGTATGATAATTCTTCCATTAAACTGGGAGAAATGACAAACATGAGCATTTAGATGTCATTGCTACTAGATAAATTGTCAACAGAGGATGTTATAATGTTGGCTGGGGTCATATATCTTGATAATCACAGGGAAATAGAATTCCATCTACATTTTCAGACTGGAAATAGACAATATGCTGAACCAAGAGAAACCATGAATGTTTGTATCTGCTGCCATTTCCAATGGTAAAACTTAAAAGAGACTTCAGAATGAAGCATTGAGTAACAGAAGTGAAGCCTCAACCCTCCCCAAAATAAATACAATCATATGTTATACCATGTTGTACCAACAGTAATGTACCAATATTGTAGGTATCAGTAATAGACCTGCAGATGAGATATTGACTTATAATATAGATACATAGTATGCAAGGGGGAATCCCACAAAAAATTTATTCATAAAAATTTCATATTGATTCTTACATGCATAAACATCAGTCACCCTCAAAGTGGTATCTGTTTGATGAAATACACATATTGAGATGCATTTTCCACTGCTTAAAATTGATTTTTAAATTGTCAACTTTAATGCTTTTTAGTGCTTCCGACATTTTTTTTTCACCTCTTCCACATTGGTAAAACACTTCCCTTTAATGACGTTTATCATCCAGGTAAACGAACGGCAACAAAAAAAAGTCACTGGGGCTAGATTGTGTGAAAAGGAAGGTGAGGCACATGGATCATATCACTTTTGATCAAAAGCAGATGAACACACAGTGCAGTGTTGGTAGATGTGCTTGCAAATCACCCACCATGAACAGACAAATGTGTTGAAAGAATCTCCAACAGCAACAACAAAAAAATAATTGAATCTGAACATAGTCTCTCACAACAACGCGAGCTGGTACACTTATGCCCATGGGTTCCTAGAACACTTACCTAAAGGAGCAAGACTGTACTGCAAGGGACCCTCCCTCTAAAAAATAACTCAGCTTTTGGGGGTCACCCCTTGTATACAGATATACCAATATAATCAATATCCAAAATATTACATATTTAATAAATTATGTTTATATAAAATGTACATAAGTATTTATCAGCATGTGTTCCTTTTTGTCATAATCAGAACAGAGTCTGGCTGAGTAGATACATTTACTGACCTTCCCTTTTTGCTGAGGGGGGACATTTGCTGACCCTCTCTTTTTGCCTAGTGGAGACATTTACTGACTCTTCCTTTTTTACTACAGCAGCATTCAAGCCATTCAGGAATGGTAAGGACAGAGCTGAGAACAGCTGGCTTCAGAATTGGAAGCTCAGCCCTAAAGCCCTGATCTCTCAGACTTTCACCATGGCCGTGGGCTCTGGGCTTGGTGCAGAGCCTGTGGATGTGTAAGCAGTTTTCTTCTCTCCTGCCAAGAAGCCCAGTGGATAGGGCCTTTGGTTCCTCTCAAGTCTTCAGCAACATAGCTCAGGAAAGCCATTACTTCCTACACAGCTCATGACCAGAGCCTGGCAGCTCTCGGGCAGTGCAAACCTGACCGTAGCCCTGTGTTGAGGACCCTATTCCTAATATCTTCCCATTTATTCCAGAACCTGAAAACCTGTCCTGGCCTTAAATTCACAGGACACATTTACACCACTGCTAATGTTAGCTTTACCCCCTAGGAAATTAGAAATTAGGCTTTATCATCCTACCCAGAGTCAGGTTTGTACTAAACCTCACAAGATCAAGATGCCCTTGGGATCTCTCTTCTCCATTCCATATAATTTAGACACACAGTGAGATTTAAACATGATGAAGCTCTTGTCCTCCTCAACAGCATCTCTCTCTTTCTCATTATATTTGGCACCAGCATTGACCATGCATTGTAAGGATTGGGAACCTATTCCAGTCCACGGCAGGAGGAAGAATTAGGAGCACTAGTGATCATCTACCCAATGTGATAAAGGGGAAGTAAGGGGTGGGCAGGACTTCTCAGAATAATTTTGATCCTTTATAAATGAGGGGAAGGGGAGAGATTTTCCCAGAACTTCCTCCTGGAAAAATTATGAACATGGTTCTGAGAAGACTTTTTTTTTTCCATGTCAAAAATGGAAACAATCTCACACTCAGAGAGATGTTGCTAGTGCAACATACATGATTTTTACTTCCAACAAGTTCATTTGAGAGTAATATAAAGACCTGATAGCAAACCCCATCTCAAATTTTATCATGCATTCCCTACACACAAGGACATTCTTCTACATAATGCAAATACAACCATAAAATACATTATTCCTTCTAGTCCTTACATTCAATTTACATTTTGCCAATTATCCCCTAAATATCCTTTGTAACAATAGGTCATCTAGAGAGAAATATTTTCTCTGCAGGCAAATTTGTGCTGCCCTTGTCTTTCATGAGACACTGCACCTGTGCTGAGTTACTGAGATGACCCAGTCCTGCAGCTATGCCTAGTCTGCCCCATTCCCTGATGATTTGCATGTTTCTGGAGCACAGTCCACTACCCTGAAGACTTATTAATAGGCTGGTCATACCCTGTGCAGGAGTCAGTCCCAGTCAAGACACAGCATGGATATGAAAGCTCCTGCTCAGCTTCTGGGGCTCCTGCTGATCTGGCTTCCAGGTAAGGAGGGAGAACTCTAGCAATTGACTGAGCTAGTGTGGTGACTACTTATAAGCCCTCTTATAGCATGATTAATTGTGTGGATTTTTTTTTATGTTTTCAATCTCAGATGCCAGGTGTGACATCCAGATGACCCAGTCTCCATCCTCCCTCTCGGCTTCTCTAGGAGACAGAGTCACCATCACTTGCTGGGCAAGTCAGGGTATTAGCAATGAGTTATCCTGGTATCAGCAGAAACCAGGAAAAGGCCCTAAGCTCTTGATCTATGATGCAACCAGATTGCATTCAGGGGTCCCATCATGGTTCAGTGGCAGTGGACGTGGGACGGATTTCAGTCTCACCGTTAGCAGTCTGCAGCCTGAAGATGTTGCAACTTATTACTGTCGACAGGATGACAGTATTCCTCCTATAGTGTTACGAGGCATGACAAAAACCACCCAGATATGTGAGGCTGAACTGCACCAGATGCCTTTCTGGTGCCTCCATCTGCTGTGTCAGGTTTTGAATGTCATTGGTAGATTTTGTTAGAAGAAGTCCTGAAAGCTCCTGTGCACCCTCACTCTCTTTCCTCCTCCTCAGCCCCAGCAGCACAGACATAACAATGCCTCTCATGATTTAAGAAGTAAAATATTAGTCCAGTTTACAAGTCTGTATTATGGGATAATTGAAATTCATGAAGCCATTCTAGGTTTTCAAAGCAGAAATTGTGATAATTCACAGAATTTAAATATAACCACAACATTTCAAACTTTAGCGTATGTTAACCATTTAAGCCAGGGGATTCTCTGGTGTTTCAGAAACCAGACTGCACCTGCCCTGAAGGTATGGGCTGCCTAATCACATGGTCCTCAGATCTGTCTAGGAAGGTCAGGGATAGGGATGCTGGGATGGGGATGCTGATGCTCTCGGGTGAGGTAGTACCTCTCTAGGTGATCCTCCACTCCGCACTTTAGACTTTGTGTCCCCCTACTAGTGCCAATGAATATTTAATCATCTCATAAATTCCAAATTTCATAGGAGGCCCCCCTCATTGAACAATTGTACAGGAATTCAGAGAAGGAACATGGGTTTGGAAAAATATGCTTCTGCAAGTGAATGTGATAATGGGGAATTGACAGCTGACAGCCTAGTATGGTCACTTTTTCCACAAGGCTCAGCATTTTATCAGTTAGAGTTAACCACAGAATACAATTGAATGTACTTTCAAGGATTACCAGCAAGTCTGAAATATATCATGAAATGACATTTAGTCACAGTAAACCACCACCACCAACACATGGAAATTTTTTAAACTATATACCAATAATTTGACAAACAAATGAATGAATTTTCTTGTTCAAATGACAACAATAACAAAGATAAACATAAATATACCAATTTTCCTTAATGAGAGGGATGTTTATCCAGGAGACAACAACACCTTCAATGTTATCTAAAAGCATGATACATATGCTAAATAGCAGACCCATCTTACATTTGCAGAATGAGAATATTTATTTAACAGGGTAATAGGTGATCTATAGAATGTTTAAGAAGTTATGACTTAGTGATATCTTTTTTATCTAAAGGAAATAATTTTTCCCCAATTAAGCTATTGAAGAAAAATTTTAATTGAAAGTCACATGTTCAAGACACATCCAGCTTTATTTTCTGTTCAATTCAACATTTTATTTGTAAACATTTCGAATATTCTAAAGACTGATAAATATAGCTATCTGTCTTTTAAATACCTTGAAATCTAAATCTAGTAAAGGCTTTTTAAAAAAGGAAAATTTAGTAATTTCCATGGCAAAAGAATACATTATATTTGTATGTACCTCTGTTAGTGATTATTGGACCTTATTCCCCAATTTAGCTTGATTTGGGGAATTTGTTCATTCCTGCATCTGTTATTAAAAAGCAGTGCCTAGAGAGTCCCTGACCTTCAGCCTTGGTCTCAGATAATGCAGTTCATGGGCTGGAGACAAGCTCAGTGCCCTGCAGCACAATGATCTGGCTGAACCCTGCCTTGATCAGTCAGATGATTGTTAGCATGAACATCTAGAAACATGAAAATAAAGACTTAGTGTAAAATGATATTGAGTTTTAAGTGGTTGGTTACCAATCATTATTGTATAAAAACTGACTAATACAGAATTTGCACACTCATCTTTAAAGATAGATACATTTTATAAAAATTGATGGCATAAATACAAATATTCATTATTCTACTTATGAAGATACAAAGACAAAAATTTAAAAGAAATTAAAACCCAATGATATACCACTAAAGCACTGAAATTTACCTTATTTATGGAATATATACATGTACAAGGGTATATAACATTCATATTGGGGAATTTTGGCAAGATGGTGACAGAAAAGGTTGGACTGTGAGAGTCTCTGTGAAAGCGAGTGTCCATAAAGACTCCCGCTTTCTCCCAGTTGGCTGCTGATCCTGCCGCAGCCAGCCAGCTCTTCCAACAGCCACACAGGACTGTGGGCTGGAGGAAACTGGCCCCACTTACTGCTTTGCCACCACTGCCACTGGCCCTTCCCCCACAAGGAATGGGCTTTGGCTCCTGGCCCGTGGAGCTCCCGGCTCTCTCCCTGACTATAACACCCCACATGGCCCCAAAACACCCCGCACCAGGCAGACCTGTAGTGCCCGGCTGTCTGGCACTCTGTCTCTCCTGGCTTAATCCATGGTCACCCAGGAACAGAGATCAGCTAGAGTCTTGAGACCAGGCAGAGACCTACATTGCCCTGCCCTGCTTCGCCCAGCCTCCAAATTGGGACCTAAGGTGGCTGCTGCTCCCACCACTGCCAGCTTTCTCTTCCCACCACAGCCCCCTCCATGGCCCTTGACTCCCAGCCCCATGGAACTCTGAGCTCCCTCCCCAGTAGCACTGCCCCACCCTGCCCTGAGCTGCCCTGCACCAGGCTGACCTGCAGTGCCCTGACTCACCTCCCCTGGCTCAGCCCTGGCAGCCCAGAGACCAGAGATCTGCTGGAGCCCCAAGAACAGGCATAGTGATGCATTGCCACACCCAGCTCTGCCCAGTCTCCAAATTGGGACCTAAAGTGGCTGCTGCTCCTGCCACTGCCTGCCCATTGTTCAGTCAGTTGTGCAGGCCTGCAGGCAGGAGGACTCTGGCCCCACATACTGTTCTGCTGCTGCAACTGCCACTGTACCCCCTCTGGGGGACCTTTGGCTCTAAGCCCCTCCAAGCTCCCTCCCCCTCCTGGGCTGCACCACCCAACCCCATGCTGAGCCATACTGCACCAGGCTGACCTGCAGTGCCTGACTGTCTCACACTCTACCTCCCCCAGCTGGGTCCCCAGCAGCCAAGGAACCAGAGATCAGCTGGAGCCTTAAGACCACACAGAGACCTTCATTGCCCTGCCCAGCTCCGCCCAACTCTGCCCATTCTCCAACTTGGGACCTAACACTTCATGTTTGTGTAGGGGATTATTACCTCACTAAGGATGTGGGTTGGCTTGTGTGTCTGTATGATTGTCTGCATGTTTTAGTTTCTTTTATTATTTTCTGTCTGTATGTCTCTTTTCATTTGTTGGTCAGTATATTTGTCTATTTTACCTCTTACTCTTCTCTCTCTCCACCTTACTCTTGCCCTCCTCCTTCCCTATTCCATTCTTTTCCTTTTTCTTACCACCTTCTGCTTTCAGGGAACAAACATATACCCTCACTGCATGAGTAGATTGCAAGGCAGTGGGAAATGGGTGTCAGGGTATCCATACACCTGTTGGTGGCTACTGGTATGTGCAGATATATTTTGAATCACAGGGTCCTCCTAAATTGAATCTCAAACTGGAAAAAAGTATATCCCTCAACCCACAGTCCAGCTTCAGTATCGAACAAGTTTAGAGGATTCACACATAAGGAAGAATAGGAGACCGAGCAAACAGAAGTAAAAGCAACATGGATAAAAGATCATGGGGTAGCAACATATTGTCTCCAAGAGACTCATCTCACAAGAAAGGACAATCACAGACTCAAAGTAAGAGGATGGGAAACAAAATTTCAGGTGAATGGAACACAAAAGAAAAGAGGAGTTGCAAACTTAGTTTCAGACAGAAAACATTTTAAACTATCAAAAATGAAAAAAGATAAAAAGGTCATTACATAATGATTAAAGGTTCAATATATCATGAAGAAATATCCATCCTAAACATATATGCACCCAACATAGGAGCACCTACTTTCATAAAGCAGCTTTTAGGCAAACTTAAAAAAGATATTGACTTCAACACAATAATAACTGGGGACTTTAATACCCACTCACAACCCTAGACAGATCATCATTACAAAAACTCAGCAAGGAGATCAAGAACCTCAGTGTGACTCTTGACCAAATGGACTTAATTGACACCTACAGAACACTCCATCCAACGACCATAGAGTATACATTGTACCCTTCACCACATGGATCATACTCTAAGATCAACCACATCCTTGGCCATAAATAAAGCATAAACAAATTTCATAAGATTGAAATTTTGCCATGCACATTCTCAGACCACATTGGAATAAAAATAATTATCAACACCAACAAGTTTCCACCAAAACCCACAAAGACATGAACACTAAATAGCATGATGATAAGCAACCACTGGGTCAACAGAGAAACCAAAACAGAGATTAAAAGATACCTTGAAACAAATGAAAATGAAGAAACATCTACCAGAATCTCTGGGATGCCATGAAAGCAGTAATAAGAGGGGAATTCATATCTCTACAAATGAACATGAAGAAAATGGAAAGATCACAAGTAAATAGCCAAAAAGTCACCTAAGGAAGCTAGAAAAGTAAGATTATCAACACCCTAACTTCAGCAGAAGAATCCAGATCACCAAATTAAAAGCCCAAATCTGGGATATAGAAGACAAAAAGATAGTACAAAAATGACTGAAACAAAAAACTGGTTCTTTGAAAGGATAAACAAGATTGATGGTTCCCTAGACTGATTAAGAAAAAGAGAGAAAAAGCCCAAATAAACACAATCAGAAACACAAAAGATGAAGTCACATCTGACCCTGAAGAAATACAAAAGACTATCAGAAGCTACTATGTATACTTATATGGTAACAAACTTGAAAACATAAAGGAAATGGAGGACTTTATGACATCACACAACCTCCCTAGGCTGAAACAAGAAAAAATTGAGACCCTAAGTAGACCAATAACAATCAAGAAAATAGACTATGTCATAAGAAAACTACCTACAAATAAAAGCCCTGGACCAGATGATTTTCCAGTAGAACTCTACAAGATATGCAAGGAGGAACTGAAACCAATCCTATTGAAAGTATTTCAGGCAATTGAGAAAGATGGAACTCTCCCAAAATCATTTTATGAGGCTAACATCATATTGATACCCAAGGCAGGTAAATATCCAACAAAGAATTAGAGCTACAGGCCAATATCCCTGATGAGCATAGATGCTAAAATTCCCAACAAGCTCCTAACAAACCATATTCAAAAACACATATCAAAAATCACCAGCCATGACCAAGTAGGCTTCATCCCCAGGACGCAAGCCCGGCTCAATATGCATAAGACTATAAATGTAATTAAATACATCAGCAGATGTAAAAACAAAAACTACATGATTATATAATTAGATGCTGAAAAATCTTTTGACAAAATCCAACACTGATAAAACTTGATAAAAACCCTTGAAACATCTAAGCATAGATGGAACATACCTCAAAATAGTAAGAGTCATCTACAAGAAACCCACAACCAACATACTATTAAACAGACAGAGATTGAACCATTTCCCCTGAAAACTGAAAAGCAAGATGCCAACTCTCATCCCTCTGTCAACATAAGAATTTGGAAGTCCTAGCTAGGGC
>NW_007128727.1:0-775 GCF_000164805.1 Carlito syrichta
CCAAGGTTTCCCAGCATATACACTATTGGTATTTGGGGTCAGGTAATTCTTTAGGATGGGGGCTTTCCTGACATTGTTGGATGTTTAATGGCACTCATGATCTCTACCCAATCAATAGTAGTAGCAACCCCTCTCCCTGGGTGACATTCAAAAACATCTCTAGGCTGGGTGTGGTGGCTCACGTCTGTAATCCCAGCACTTTGGGAGGATTACATAGTGGGAGGATTGCTCGAGTCCAGGAGTTCAAGACCAGCCTAGGCAACATAGTGAGACCTTTCTCTGTAAAAAAAAAAAAAATATATATATATATATATATATTATCTGGGCATGGCGGTGCACGCCTATAGTCCCAGCTACTCAGGAGACTGAGGTAGAAGGATGGCCTGAGCCCAGGAGGTTGATTGTGGTAAGCCATGATCATGCCACTGCACTCCAGCCTGGGCAGCAGAGTGAGATCATAATTTTTTTTTTAAAGTCTCCATTGTCAAATGTCCCCTGGGATGTCTCCAAGTCATCCTCCTAGGATTCAAATCCAACAAACTGCTATCTGCAGCCTTTAATGGCAACAGTCAGACAGAGGGAAACAGACAAACTCAAGGAGGGGACTATTTGAGTAAATATGGCAGGGAAAGTCAGTGTTTAAGTCAATATTTAGAAACTCTGATCTAAATGTTGTGCAGGCCAAGAGAATGTGAACTTGCCTTTTGCCATCTGCATGACAGACCAGGCCAAGATCTCTATCATCCCCTCCATCCTTCTTCTAGGAGGCAAATCC
>NW_007128728.1:0-4688 GCF_000164805.1 Carlito syrichta
GGCAGCAGAGTGAGATCATAATTTTTTTTTTAAGCCTCCATTGTCAAATGTCCCCTGGGATGTCTCCAAGTCATCCTCCTAGGATTCAAATCCAACAAACTGCTATCTGCAGCCTTTAATGGCAACAGTCAGACAGAGGGAAACAGACAAACTCAAGGAGGGGACTATTTGAGTAAATATGGCAGGGGAGTCAGTGTTTAAGTCAATATTTAGAAACTCTGATCTAAATGTTGTGCAGGCCAAGAGAATGTGAACTTGCCTTTTGCCATCTGCATGACAAGACCAGGGCCAAGATCTCCATCATCCCCTCCATCCTTCTTCTAGGAGGCAAATCCTCTCTCTGGGCTGAAATCTTGAGACCTACGTCAGGCGCTCCTGGGGCTGTTCTCTGATGCTGCTCAGAGAAGGCTCTTCTGTCTTCCCCAAGAAAGGGAGTCCCCCAGATGGTAGAAGGCCTTCCATTTCCCAGTAAACAAAAGAGAAAGAGGTTAAGCCAGGTTGTAATGGCTGTCCCTGGTGGCCCTGAGGCAGCAACACAGTCTGTAAAATTTATGTCTAAGACCCCAAAAGCAACAAAAAAGGGACTTACACTAAAAAACTTCTGCACAGCAAAATAAATAACAGAGTAAATAGACAGTCTAGGAATGGAAGAAAATATTCACAAACTATTCATTCAACAAAGGACTAATATCTAAGATCTACAAGGAACTCAAATCAGCAAGAAAAAATAAAAACAAAAACAAAACAACAAAAAACCAAATAATCCCATTAAAAAGTGCACAGGAACCATGCTGCCCATCAAAAGAGGACTGGATTTTAAAAATGTGGTACATATACACAATGGAATACTACGCAGCCATAAAAAAGAACAAAATCATGAATTTCAGCAACCTGGATGGAACTAGAGTCTATAACACTGAGTGATGTCTCACAGAAACAAAGATCTGAGTATCACATGTTCTCACTCATATAATGGACCTTGAACATCCAATGTAATACTATAAGAAAATGACTGATAGTAGTGGGAAGCTATGGGGGGGCAGGGAGATGGGATTAACAGTAGCAAATATCTGTCTGGGGATGGGGAAACACGTCTTATCAACAGGGTGCCTGAATGAAACGTATTTGTATACCTAACACTTAACTGTATCCCACAACATCATAATAAAAAATATTGATTAAAAAAAAAGTACACAGGCCTGGCTTGGTGGTTCAGCCTATAATCCCAGCACTTTGAGAGGCCAAGGCGAGTGGATTGCCTCAGTCTGTGGATTCGAGACCAGCCCAGGCAAATTGGAGCAACCTCACCTCTACAATAAATAAAAAATTAGCCTGGCATGGTAGCGCGCGCTTGTAGTTTTGGCTACTTAGATGGCTGAGACGGAAGGATCGTGGGAACCAAGCAGGTTGACACTGGTATAGCTGTGAGTGTGCCACCGCTCTCCAGCCTGGGGGAGGGAGTGAGACTCCAACAAAATGTAGACAAATGACATGAACAGACATTTTTCAAAAGAAGATTTGCGAATGATCAACAAATATAAAAAAATGCTCATGTAGCTAATAAGTGGTAGTCAAGACTCATTTGAATTCATGTCTTTCAAACTCCAAAGCTGCTTCTCCTATATTCTCCTGTCTCTCAATGTGCTCAGAATGCATTTATATCCCCAAGAGGAAGACATAGAAGACTCCAAGGCACAGATTTTCCTAGCCTGGCCTTCTGACACTAATCAAAAATTTCAGCCATTGCTGGCTTTTGCCCTGTCCAAGAAGAAAGAAGCAGGAGCTGTCCATCTGAAAACAGACTTTTTAGAAGGTAAAGGGAAGCCAGAAGAAGAGAGAGCTGGAATAACAAGAATTGCCTTGACCTACACATCTGAGAGAAATGCAATGGTTTAATTTAGTCATATTTTCTGGTCATTATGCTAACTAGAAGAATTAAAAAGGGGCAAAAGAAAGAGAAAGCAAAAGGAAAAATGTGGTGGTTAGGGGGAATACCTGAGAAGGGTGAAACTATTTGCTAATTGTGGTTCCAATGAAGCAAAGTAAAAACTGAAACTTCTTTGCTTCTTGTAAGTATGAGAAAAATTTATTTTATTGTATTTCAGTTTCTCTACCTAAAAAATATTAGAAATAAACTTTGCGATCCTAAAAAGTACTCTCCCTGTCCTAGGAGATGATATTCCCAGATTGTATTTCTTCTGAATATGTAATATTAATATATTATAATACAATACAAAATTAGAGTACCTTTTTTATAAAAGAGATGGCAGCTCTGTCCTAATTCCTGGGGCTGATTTGCGGGTGGAGGCAGGAAGATGGGTCCTGCAGGTCCTGCTGTTCCCTTCCTAGAACCAAATCCCTGGGGGTTCCCACAGTCCCATGATTGAAGAAGAGGAGCAGGAGTGAGCATTGGGCGTTATGAAGGACTGGGTCTTGGAACATTGCTTTGGGAATTGGGACACACAGCCAAGTACCTTCCGAAGAGAAGGTCGAGTTGCCAAGGACTCCATCCCAATGGAGTCAGTAATGTCCATGTTGGGGCCTTGGCAGCTTACATGCATCCTGGACAGTGAATGCTATGCATTGGTCCTACATGACTCTAGCCATTTCCTTCTGTTTATTTTTCTACTTGTGTTGGAGAATAACAATACTCATTTTGTAAAACAGGCATATACAAACTTGTGTAAGTTCGAGTCACTGCTTTGTAGCTACACTGTAGACACTAGGGTACTCTAAGGTCCAAGGCCCCCAAACCTGCCCAGGTCCACATGCCTTCCCAGCCAGCCTCCCAGGGAACACCACATGCCCCCCCAAAACCCAGGAAGCTAGCTGGGCAGCACCTGATGGGCTGGGGTGTCAGGGAAATGGGCTGCCCTTGGCCCCAACCCAGCATGACTGCACAAAGCATAAACTCTTTCCAAGGCCCCTCCCTCTTTCTTTCCAGTTTTTTTCTCCTGAGGACCCCTGAAGTCCAATCCCCCAAGGAATATTGTAGACAGCTCTCCCCACTCCCCAACACATACCCCAACTTTGTTTTCAGAAATAAATGCTCATAAAACCCCTACCTTGGAACACAAAGACAGGGAACCCCAAGGCCAGGATTTCAGGTCTAGCATCACCTTAGCACCCCTGACTCCTAAGATGGAGTCCACCTGGGTGTCTCTGCCTTGTGACCACCCAAAACTGCCCCACATTACACAAAGCATTGCTTCTTGACCTCCAGCACAGCTCTTCCTTGCAGGCCTGTCAGTGGATGTAAAATGCCTCCAGTGGAGCAGCTGAAGGATTCTAAGAAAATCTTCCCCACATTTTCAAAGCTTGACTCACCAGCCACTCCCTGCACCTTCAGTGGAGCCCAGCATCGAGCAACCCTTATCCCTTCATTCCCCAAATCACCACTTAGTAGATATTTATTAGTGCCTCCTGTGCTTCTGGAAAATGAGGAAGAAAAGAGGCTGCTGCCTTCAGGGTGCCAGGAATCTAGTGGGAAAGAGGGAAGAGTTCCAGTAGAGGTCCTGAAACCCATAGGAGGAGCCAACCCTGACAGAGACTCTCCAGGAAGTGTTCTCAGAGGAGAGGACTTCTGAACAGTATCTTAAAATTTGAGTAGAATGATAGGGAACAGTGTGCCAGGCAGAAGGAACAGCCTATGCACGGATTCAGAAGCAAGATCATGATTCACTGGGGTAACTGCACATGACTGGAAGCCTGTTGCCTGGCACTTGCCTGCCATTCCCTGCTGATTCCCCCCTAAGTCTGATTCTGAATCCTGGGAGATGCCAGCCCCAAACAGAAGGCTCCTGGCTCAGATGTGGACATCTTGGCTTCTCTCCCCAGCGTGTCCTGGTCCCTATGATTAGCTTTGGCGTCCTGGCCAAGAAGATGTCTGAGGAATTTTGTGCTTGAGTCAGGCCAGTACTCAGGCTGCTTCAGCCCCTCTCTGCATCTCTTCCTGGCCCTGTGGGGAATCCAGTCTGTGGGCAGCTCTGCTGTAGACAGGGTGGCCAGCAGCCCTGCTTTCTAAAGCATTTTTGCCCATGCTTTTGCTTCCACTTCACTGTCCCTCTACCATCTCTTGTGCCCTGTGTCTCTGGTCTTTCTGAGATGCACAGATCTGTTTGACCACACTGAAAAGCCTCTCTCAGTAGCCTCACTGTGGTCTCTTTCTCAGAGAGTTTATGTCTCTATGCATAGGCCCTTGGAGTGTTGAGGCCAAGGACGTTCTTGAACCTGGAAGTTCATTGATGGAAAAACCTTATGCTACGGGTCTCCAGCTAAACATATACGTGATGCTCAAAATACTGGTTTGCTATAGAAGTAGCTGAAGAAGACCTAGGGGTCACAGTGGGCCACAGGCCAAGTCATTGCAGAAGTGTGAGAGAGAATGTATCCTCGTCAGAGAGAATGTATCCTTGTCAGAGGAAGTGAATGAGATAATGAATGTCTATAGCATCACATAATACCTGGCACACAGTAGGTGCATAATAAACGTGGCTTCTCTTTTCAATGGCCCAGCAGAATACCTCCCAGAATTCCACCTCTAGAGGGGTATTCCTGAAAAAAGACAAAATGGGGGACCGGAAAAGAGAGGTGGTGGGTATTACCCATTTACTTAGATGCTGGTTTCCTGGTGAACATGGGGAAGGCCACCCCTCTTGCCTTTGTGGGGGGTCAGTGTCTGTAAGGCA
>NW_007128729.1:0-367 GCF_000164805.1 Carlito syrichta
AGAGGCCAACTGAAAAAATATATATACACATATACATATACATACACATACACACACACACACACACACACACACACACACACACACACACATATAAATCCTATTATGAACATGCACTAATAGTATTATGTCATTTATGTACAGTCAAAGACAATTCTTTACTTCATGAGGCTAAGGAAAGACAAAAGGTTGCACACCTTGGTCCTAGACACTAAAGATGAGTTTGTGTCATGAGTGTATGTGAGCTGAGGGTGCTCTTGGCTCAAGGCAATGTCTCATCTTCATTTGGTGACTGGCTGAATGGACATGGGGACATGGAGCCTGAGCCAGTGGCAGGTGGAACCTGGGCCACTGGATGCTGGATATT
>NW_007128730.1:0-6870 GCF_000164805.1 Carlito syrichta
CATGTGGACACAGAACTTCACCAATGGGTTCAAAAACACACAACATCATGTACAAAGGCTATACCGTCCTGAGGACAAATTCAATTTTTAAAAATGACCCGACTAAACAATATGACACCAGAGATATTTCCATTTCACTGCCTGACTTACCAGATCATATTCTAAAATGCACATGTCCCAAAGAGGTCACTGCTCATGGGGTGGACCCTCTTCACCTAACATTTGACTCCCTGTCCGGGTTTGGGAGAAAAAAACAAATGAACATCATCCGGAAGAAATCCCCAAAAGCCTCCTCTCTTTCCTAGGAAGCAAGAGCTGACCTCCATGCTGGTGGCCTATTCGGCCTATAACCCAGTGAGTATTTTGGGCCATGACACCTTAGCCACATTCTCATGTTGTCAAGGGTGGGGGCTTTGTTGTCTATGATGGCTTTTAGTCTCATTCACTGTGAGTGACCCAGCAGGATGGCCTAGGTGGGGTCTAGCACACTGCCATCACGATGTCACCTTAGGGGAGTGGTCACTCCTTCAAAACTGACATAGCAACGGGTTGCGGTCTGACCTCTACCTGCCCACACATCTCAGAGGGAGGCCAGACACCTGCTCCATGGGGCTGCCGCAAATACCATGAGCCTGGAGGGCTTGCAGGGGGCTTCTCTCGGCAGAAATTTTGACCCGATGGTGAAGTGCCTGATACACAATGTCTCTCTCATTGAGTGAGACTAGAAGACAGGAAGCTATGTTCTTCACCAGAACCTTGACAGGGGTCCATGTGCACTTCACCCCAAACCTCTGATGGCATAGGAGATGGCGGGAGGCTCACGAGGGATGTGCCACTGCACAGGCCAACGTTTTGGTCCCTTCTCAGCAGGGAGAGCTTCTGCTCGGAATCCACATAGGGGGCAGCTGCCCCCCCAGGTGCTAGACACAGAAATTCTCCTGTGCCCGGCACCCTATGTGCTACCTGGGGATGCCGTGTGTTGCAGGCAGTGCCCGCGGCTGACCCACAGAGGGGTCATGTCCATCTGTACTGCACTAAGCCTGACATGGTGCCACCCCTTTCTTGACATCTAGGGGCCTCGAGAGTCGTCACCACTGCCAATGCTGGCATCACCAGGTTGGACGCTGCAGGATCTCTCCAGACTCCTTGGAAACTAACAAGGGGCTGACCCATTCAGTCCTGATGCAGTGTCAGGTGAAGGGTGCAGAGGATGAGCAGCAAATTTTTCGGTGTGTGGCAGGCCTACCCATTGACCTCTGACCTCTGAGGAGACCTCTAACATTCCCGGGGCCCTCATTCTCATGATATGACATTACACCTCCCCGGGTGTCTCCTAGGTGGCCTCAACCCTCCCAGGTGATACCTCTCGTGGCACGGCTTTTGCAGGACGTCGGCTACTGTGGGGGCATGAGCCACGTAACGGCCATACTCCTGATGCACTTCAGGGAGGAAGATGCCTTTTGAGCACTGGTGCAGCTCATGGCGGATGACAAGTACGCCATGCACGGTCCATGTACAGCGCTCCATGGGGTGTCCTGCAATCAGGCCAAGGGATGGCCAGATGGTCTGGGCTCTCCTGACTCTTAGGCAAGGCCTTGCTGTCCCCAACTGATTTGACACCTCCAGGACATGCCCTGCTGAAGCTATCTCAGGAGTGTGAGCTGGATGGGGAACACTCCTCCCTGAGTAACACACCTGTCATCATCCTATTGGCAAAGGGGACTGCGGTCTCTCTGAGGATGCCCTGTGTCCTGTAACTATCGACTGAGACATCTACCTCCCAGTTGGCCATGCTTCAAGGCACCACCCAATCCCGAACCCTAGCCAACTCCAAAGGCAGCATCTCCCCCATCCCTTGTCACCTGGCCAGATTCCATTTCTGGGAGGCATCTAGAAACGCCACTGCTCCCATCTCCATCACCCCGCCAGTCCCCAATGCTATAGCACCCTTGATGGCCTCATGCAGGTCCGTCCTTTTGAAACAAAAGCCCAAGACACCAATAAGCCCTGCATCCCGACTGCCTGCAGGGCTGCCCCTTTTCCCAAGATTAAGGCCACATGATAGAAATGCTGAATGACGGTGTGGGAAGGCTTGCTGTCTAGGGGACACTGCCACTGCATTGTTCTTCTGGGTGGCAGCCTCACATTCCAAAAGCAGGCTCTGACAATGCATTGGCTGCTGGGGACTTTCCAGGATTTTACACAGCAGGATATCTGAGCATCCTGAGGCTCTGAGAACACAAGGAGCACATTTTGAGGAAAGCCTTCCCTGACCTCATGAACAACTTGGTGAGTGGACAGTCTCCTCAGCTCTTTGCCAGAGGCCCTGTTCCTAAGTGTCAGTGAGAGGCAAGGGCCAAGTTACAGATAGAGCTGGTGAGAGGCTGAGTCCAGGCTTAGCCTGACTGTGCCCAATGTGGGCTTCTCCGGGTATAGAGAGTATGGTTTCCTTGGGGTTCTCTGGGGGGGGGGGGGGAAGTGGCCTGGGACATGGCCGAGCTCCACCTGCACAGAGCTAAAGGAAGTGTACCAAGTGGGCATCCATGGAGCCGCAAACTGGGGAGAGCCTCAGCCATTCCTGCTCCTCCCTCTGGGGAAGGGTCTGAAGAGGGGCCTCTAATGGAGAGGTTTAAATTGCGGCCCAGAAACCCCTGAGCACATGTGTTCTTTCCATCAGGAGAATGAAGGCTTCTGCCTTGGGATGTTCACCCGGCACTAGTTTATGAAGACATTCGTGGGCGAGGTAAAAGGGGTCAGGCAAACCTTTGCTCAGGGCCGCCCCATTCCACAGGGCCTGGCTCTTCAAGGAGAATGCAGCTACATCCCTAACCTCAGGCTGTCACACGGGGTGGCCAGAGAAGGACCTGAAACCACCCAGTAGGAGGAGTCCAAGAGGGAACAATGTACAACACAGGAAACACAGACGGGTCTGGTCCCAAAGGGGTGTCCATGGCAGAGGCTGGGGTTCAGGCTCAGAAGCCAGGGCATACCGGGAGGCCGCAATCGCGGGAGATGCCAAGGAAACCTCAAGTCCTCGGGAAGTTGCTTTCCCCAGAACCCACATAGCTGACCAGAGTCATACTTCTGGCCACATCCCATGAGCAGCAGCTCAATCTTGGCTGACACAGGCACACAGGAGGCTCTTGTTAAATAAACATCTTTCAGGCACCCCAAGTGGAAGCCCTAGATGATCCTGCTCAAGTCCCTGGCCCCAACCTGGAAAGATCAGGACCTCCATACCTGTTGTTCCAACAGATAACTTTTGGGTTCACATAGAGGCTATGGGATATATACCTTCCAGAAGGCCAGCTGTGCTCATGGCCATGGCATACACAGTCTTGACGATATACAGAAGTAAGTTACGGTGTGCCTGTGGGCCCAAGAAACAGAAACAAAAAGTGTAGGAAAGACTAGGACTTACGAGAAGAACACACACTACCCACAGAACCCTCAGCTTCAGCCTGTAAGTAGGCCACACCAGGACAGCCAGGCCAGGCCTAGAGGCAAAGCACTTGCAGACAACCAGTCTACTGCCAATGAGAGAAGGAAAATGTGGACACTTACCTGCCTGAGCCTCCTAGCAGTACTGCTGTGCACCATTGTCACACGAGGGGGGCAAGGGAAGGACCGGGCACCATCCAGTAGAAGGAGAAGTCAAGGAGGGAAACGTACAAACACCAACCCTCCCAGGAGACTATCCTAGCCTGATGCCACACTATCCCTAGAGCGCCTCCAGAAGCTGTCCCTGATCCACATGTAGGACTTCCTTCAAGATGAACTACGTCAGAGCTGGACCCTTGAAGAGGACACTGTAATCAGGCAGCACAAGGTGTCCCTGAAGCAAATGAGAAGGAAGCACTGGGACCTGCCAGCCCCAAGTGATCCCAAGTACCTCTTCCCTCCCAAGTCACTATCTCAGCTTGGAGGACTGGGAGTGTTCTGACACCCTAGCCAGTCCTTCTTTTTGACCATCCTCAATTCCCTCCTCATCCTCCTCTACTCTACAAGCTTCTGAAACCAGGCCACCGGGGCCCCAGATCAGGTTCCCACGTCGAGTTACGCGACGTGCCTCAGAAACGGGACAGGGATGTGAACAGGACCCTTGCCAGGCCCTTCTTAGACTCGTTAACACTTCTCAAGACCCTGTCCTTGGAAGTTACAGAAGGGCTATGGAGGAAAAGGGTCCTCAGATTCAGATGTACCCTGACTGGAAGCACCCACAGTCCAGAGCACCAATGCAAAGCTGGAGGATGATATGACTCAACCCAGGGAATAATGACACTCTGTGTCACAAATCCAGAAAGGAACTGAGGCCGTGGCGCAGCGGGGACGCCCGGCTCAGAGGCGGGTTCAAAGGATGTAGCCAAGCAAGAGATAGCCCAATCCTGGCATGGAGCAATGGCCCTGTGGGAGAGCAACCCAGTGCTAGGGGCACGTACTCACCTAACGGAAGGACCCAGGGGAGATGGCAATGAAACGGGGCAACTGCTCCAGTCGCCTCTGCCAGAGTTCTGACACAGGGCTATAGGCAGGACGCACAGCCCTTGGATGAACGCATGAGGCGGGAAGCTTCCTGCCAGGATGGACCCGGGAAACAAGTACACAAGTTCAGGCCTGTACAAACCCTTTGCTATGGGATCAGTGGCTGGCAAAAGGGTCCTTTGTGTTAGACAAGTGGGTTATACAGGAACCTGGAGGACTCCACAGACCCACATCTGTGTGCCTCAGCAGGGCTCACACGCCGTTGGTGCAGAGGCTGACCATGTCTCCTTTTCTTACAGCCACGCCTCGGCGCATGTCCCACGCACCCAGGCATCGGTGTGACTTCTCAGGTATGGAGATGGTCCCTGAGGGGGATGGGATGGCCCACCCTGGCCTACCGGGGTGGTCTGCCCCAGCAGCCCACGAGGAAGGCCCTTAGTAGAGAAAAGAGCCTAATCCTGTCACACCCTTGCCTGGCTGGGCTTTCCTGAGGCCAGGGCCCAGCAGCACGACAGGCTTCTGCCATTCCCAAGGCACAAGTCTGCTCTCTGGGGGCCCCTGGACCTTACGACAGACCCCAGAGAGACTTGAGTTTCCTCCCTTGACTCCATGCCCACGCTCCCCACAGAAATGGACACCGCGAAACTGTGGTGCTTTCCTTGCTGCCTCCGGAAGAGCTACTCTGGCCCCGAGCCTCCCACGGCTTCTGTCAAAACGCTCAAGACCACAGCACAGGCACAGCCCTGCCACTCCAGCGGGCCCTCCGCAGCAGACCGTGCCCAGTCTCTTCATCACCCAGAGGCAGATCCGGAGTCAATACCAGTGCTTAGCAGCGCCTGCATTACCTTCAGCTTGGCAGGCGGCGACCAGCTCGCCTCGGACGACGCCGGGACAACCCCTGACAGGCCACTCTCCAGCCCTCGGCTTCTCCTGGGCCTTGGAAAATCAAATTCTGCGGGGGACCTGGACACCTGGAGGCAACCAACAGGGAAGAGTGGAGTACCGTGCCCACAGCCAAGGCCCACCAGCAGCATGCCCTGCATCCTTTCGTGCCAGCAACGGGGCGCTTTATCTCTCCTCAAGGCCCAAGAACAAGTTCAGAGGGGCCCAATCAAGTCTCTAGCTGAGCCCTGCCAGTAGAGGGGCACCAGGGTGGCTGTGGGCCCACTAGCAGCCACCAGGAGGCTCCCAGTCTCCAGAACCACCTGACAACTCAGCCAGAATGGGGCACGAGCAGGGCGACCGCTCACTCACCTACACTCAGCCGTGGTATCCCCTGGGCATACAGGCTGCACAGGAGTCCAGGACCAAATGGGAGGTTGGGAAATACTTCTGGCAACCTGGGACTCATCTTTTCCTTCTACCCAAGAGACTTTGAAATGCCGCACACCTTGCAATTGGATTACATCCAGTTAATTCATCTCTCGCCTTGTATCTCAATCCTGCTCTTTCCCCTGCTGCATAGAATATTTCTCAAACCCAAAGTCCAGCTCATATGCTCCCTTTCTAGCTCCTGAAAAGGGTACCGCTTTACCTGTTACGTTTGACGACAGGATCCCTTTTGAATACATTTTTGTACTTGGAAATGTTTGTGGATTCAAGTTTTTTTCAGCAAGTGAAGCCAATCGTTCAAGCACCAGTTGTTACTGAGATGGTCCTTTCTCCAATGAGTCTCTAGGTACTTTCTGAAAATCAATTGAGCATGCAGCCGATAGCCTAGTCGAGATGTTCGGCTCTGTCCTGTTATCTCTGTGTCCAGCCTGTTGCCAGCACCACACTGTAGGGGGGCCAGACTTGAAATGGGGATCGGAAGCCATCCCACGTGGTTCTTTTTCTAGAATGATTCTGGCTGTTCATGACTCATTCCAACACACAGAGACTTGTGCCTCTGAGCATGCACACATGTGCACCACACAAATACACACGTGCACAACATGACAGCACTTCAGCTACAAGGACTGATGGCCACTCCTTGATTACTGAGAGTGCTTATGTAATCTGTGATGGTCTTTGCTGCAATTTAACCAGCACCACCTAACTAACCACATGTATGTGACAAGCACCAAGGGATGAGGACCCTATGCCATAATGCGTGCATCTACATGTCTGTAGAAAGCGGAGGACATTATTTGCTCCTGGCAGACCTGCAGGACAAAATCCTTCGCCTGCACAGCCTGAGCCTAACTCTGCTTAGCTAAGGTCAGAACTGAGTGGATCGTCGAACACATACATACTCAAGGCTGGAGAACTGGATGACTGCTACATGGAGATGAAGGGTGGTTACTGAGTCGTCATCCGAAGAAACCAGGCCAGACCCAGGTCCAGCTGCTTGCCACCTGAAAGTCAAACTTGAGAGAAAGGGTTGGTGGAAAGAAGCGCATGTTTTCT
>NW_007128731.1:0-758 GCF_000164805.1 Carlito syrichta
GTCTAAGACAAAAAACTTGTCCCAGGCCGAACGGTACAGGTTGCAGGTATTTGGAAGAGTCAGTCTGCATTCCCATACATAGAAGACAGCAGCAACAGCAAAGTACAAGTACGAGAATCATGGCTAGAGCCACAAGGAAACTTCTCCACCAAGATGAACCTGACCTGAACCATGATGATAGCCACTGACTTGGGGACATCACAGGGCCAAAAACAGCATTAATCTATCCGCTCGTGGATATCCTGGAGGGAAAAAACAGATACTCCCAGGACTACACAGGATAGCCACACAACACTCAGTTCAGAGTAAAACACAAGTCTCACATGAGTGACTCTAAGCACATCAAGAGCCCATCGATTTTTGGAGGAGTTCTTCCCTCATACACTTCATCTCAGAAGTGCTGAAGGAGATGCTTTCACATACCTTTAATGACTTCCTGGGTCTCTGCATGCCGTGAACAAAAGGAGACACCGGTAAACAATAATCCCAAAGGAAGGCTCACTATTACTCTTCTTTGAAAGAAAAGGCACACGGACAGTAGGGAGTTAGGCCATGGACGAATTCAGGTGTCATGCCAATGCACAGAAGTACAAAGAATTCACAAATTATGCACGGGAGAATGTAATAATAAGAATACTATAGTCTTTCCATGAAACGTGTTCTTCCTTCTTCGGCCTCTACCTAACCCAAATCATACTAGACTCAATTATTTGTGTGTGTATCCCCACCCCAGCGTCGGCCAACAGTGCCGCTACTGA
>NW_007128732.1:0-4340 GCF_000164805.1 Carlito syrichta
GTACAAGTACGAGAATCATGGCTAGAGCCACAAGGAAACTTCTCCACCAAGATGAACCTGACCTGAACCATGATGATAGCCACTGACTTGGGGACATCACAGGGCCAAAAACAGCATTCATCTATCCGCTCGTGGATATCCTGGAGGGAAAAAACAGATACTCCCAGGACTACACAGGATAGCCACACAACACTCAGTTCAGAGTAAAACACAAGTCTCACATGAGTGACTCTAAGCACATCAAGAGCCCATCGATTTTTGGAGGAGTTCTTCCCTCATACACTTCATCTCAGAAGTGCTGAAGGAGATGCTTTCACATACCTTTAATGACTTCCTGGGTCTCTGCATGCCGTGAACAAAAGGAGACACCGGTAAACAATAATCCCAAAGGAAGGCTCACTATTACTCTTCTTTGAAAGAAAAGGCACACGGACAGTAGGGAGTTAGGCCATGGACGAATTCAGGTGTCATGCCAATGCACAGAAGTACAAAGAATTCACAAATTATGCACGGGAGAATGTAACAATAAGAATACTATAGTCTTTCCATGAAACGTGTTCTTCCTTCTTCGGCCTCTACCTAACACAAATCATACTAGACTCAATTTTTGTGTGTGTTTCCCCACCCCAGCGTCGGCCAACAGTGCCGCTACTGAATGGCCACTGCATTTGACCATACTCCATGGTATTCACTGCAGACACCAACATAGTGACTTCAGGACGTGTGACAACCCCCTGCCCCCGGCTGCATTTCACCACACGTGACAAAGCTGATCAAAAGCTTGCTACAAGACACAATGTGGAAGGCAGCTTCTCCTGATGCTTCTGCTTGGGCAGGGCACACAATTCGAACACAACAGTTGTTCTGTGTTCACATACCCTGACAGTAAAACCTGGCCAACCACATGCTCACAATGCAAGATCACCACAGCCCCTGAGAGGTGGGCAGCTTCATCCTCTGATGATTAAACAGACAATTACACTCAGAGAATCTCACCCAACGACCCAAGGTCACACAGCCGGCAAGCAGAAGCTCTGGAGACTCTCCAAGCCTATTCCACCGCAGAAGTCAGTTCTTTGGGCCTGGCCACTTGGGTGTTCTCTAGGAGTGTTCTCCCAGATCGCTTCTGTGCGGACCAGCCAGCCACTGGCCTGCTTGATGCGCCAGGACAGCTCCTCTTCTCCTGCACTTTTTGTCAGGCATGTGCCCTGGGAGTGGCATCAGTCAGCGCAAGCTTGAAGCTGTGGACACAGGGGACACAGAGCTGCTCAACTGCTCATTCTCCCATTTCCTGTGCAGAAGCGGGAGGGGCCAGGCCTGGCTGAAAGCACCAAGGAGCCATGCTGCGGGGGAGAGACCTGTGCCGCCAGGGATGGTGGGGGACACAGCAGGGTTTAAGGGCTCAAGACAGCTACTTGCCAGGGTGAGAGGTGTACTCAGAGTACTGAGGCCCTGTCAGCTCCTCCCAGGATGAGAAAGAGATCACTCTTCCAGTTTTCCTGGCGAGACACCCGCAGAGCCCCAAAGACACCACTAGACACTCCCATCAGTCTCTGCAGTGTCTGGAGAACTGTGGAAGAGGTGAGACAAAAGTGGCAGAGGCACTAGAACGTGACAAGATACGCAAGATACACAAGCTCAAAGACTGTTCTGAGCGAGAGAAAAAGTATCTATGTTCATAGGTCCTTTAACCCCAGTCGACTCCTATGTGCCTGCAGTCTACCTCCAGCATCCAAGCGCACTTTCAGGGGCCATGGTGTTAGGACCGCAGGCGTTTGAGACCAGCCTAAGCAACGTGGCAAAATGTCTTCTCAAAGGAAAAAAAGATATACGTTCATATACATATATAAATACATGTATGTATTTGAATGCACATATACATATATATGCATGTATACATCTGTGTGCAGAGAAATGTAAGTAAATATGTATTATATGATTCCATTAAATACTTACTATATATACTAATTGTATTATTTCATATAATTTTAATACTTATTCACACATATATATAAATACCAGAATTTAGGGGGTTTGGGGTTGTTTTTTTTTTCCTGTTTTGAACTTGTTTATTTAACAATTAACTTATTCAAAATACAACTGAAAAGTTACACTATATTCGAGGCACCATATAATGAAAGTTGTAGACCAATCCCTTAAAAACCTTTGCCCTGAGGATCCCACAGTGGTATTGAAATAAAAATTAATAAATTCTTAACTGAAGAACCTCATTGATAGATATCATAGAAAGACTTGCCATTGTAGAGTTGATATCACTGTGGGAACACTCCAAATAGGAAATGAATAAAATAAAAGATTCGTGTGCTGTACATAGGAGTGTTCCTTAAAATTAATCTATCCTTGAAATTTTATGGCCGGGCTCAGTGGCTCAGCCGGTAATCCCGTGCCTCTGGGAGGCTGAGGTGAGTGGACTGCCTGAGCCCGCGGGTTCGAGACCCGCCTGGGCAGCGATACCCCATCTCTACAATGAATCAAAAAATTAGCCGGGCGTGGTAGCGCGCACCTGTAATTCCGGCTACTCGGAAGGCTGAGGCGGAAGGATCGCCGGAGCCCAGCAGGTCGAGGGTGCGGTTGGCGGGTGCGGCCACTGCACTCCAGGCTGGGTGACAGAGTGAGACTCCAACTAAACAAATAAAAAAAATCTACAGAGAAAGAAAAACATGACTAGCCCCCCACATACACACTGATTTAACAATGCCAATTACAAGAATGAAATAAAAGCTGCATTGATCAAAAAACTCTTCACTGTATCCTACTGCGTGTTGAAACTTCAGCCGCAGTCATAAACTCTCCATAAGAGGAGATGACATTACATGCAGTACACTTATCAAGATACTTTTTTCCTTGCTCAGAACAGGCTTTCAGCTTCTGTCTCTTGTTACCTTCTAGTGCGTCTGACACTTTGGTCTCGACTCCTCCACAGTGGCAAAACCTTCCCGCGTTTGAGGACTTTCTTCATCTGGGGCATCAAAAGATGTTCCTTGGATAAAATCGATAAATAGGAAGGGTCAGACACAGAGTCCATGTTCTTGGGGCTCAACACTGCAAAGCACGTGCTTGTGACAAAATACTGAGGATCACTGAATGAAAAAACTCTTATGGTCCAGTATGAAAACGAAGGCCTGGGAAGTTCTCTTAGTCTTTCAGGCTGCTAAACTCTAACCTGAGACTGGATCATCATTTTACGCGGAAGAAATTTACGGATTTCAGGTCTTGACGTTGGGAACTGCCAAGACCACGGCGCTAGGTCTTCTGGAGCGAGGCGACAGCTGATGCTGCGCTTCACCACACAGATGGCACCTTCCATGTATCCTCACAAAATGCAGAGACAAACAAGCTCTCTTGGGGTTCCCTTCTGAGGACACTCCACATGCATGGAGTCTCCATTCACACACAGACCACAGCAGGAAAGTAGTGATGTCACACAAGCAGCCCAGCTTTGAAACCAGCCCTAACCTGGTCTAGCATACTGCCTACAATGACCAAACACGGGAATCTAGAATTTTCCAGCTTTCCTGAGCCTGTTCTTACTCAGGGGCTCATGACATTAACCGGGTCCAATCACGGCTTGCCCATGGCCTATCAAATGGCCTCACAAGTCCGCAGCTCTCAATACAGTCTTGCTCCCTTCATGTACTTTCTTTTGTTGCTTTCCTTTTACTTTTTAGTTCCTTAGGGGCTTGTGAGCTGCAGTCTCACTCCATCACTCAGGGTGCAGTGCAACAGCATGCTCATGGCCACGCCAGCGTCTCCCTGCTGGGCTAAGGTGATTTTTCCACATCAGACCTCCAAGCACCCAAAACCACAGGCCCGCGCTACCCACATGGCCAATTGTAGTTTTTCTTTTCTTAATGAAAAGATGAGGTCTCTCCAGGTTGCCCCCGGTGTCCTTCAACTGCAAGCTCAGGCCATCGGCTCCCTTAGCCTCCCACAGTCCTGGGATTACAGGCTGGAGCCACCTCACCGGGCCCCTTTTTGTACCTTCAGCTGAGGAAGATACCACTGATCGCCCTCCCTCCAGTGTTTGTGTATCTCTTCTCACCATATTTCTACCTCGGGTCCGAGCCTGTATCTTGCTTCTAGGCTTTGGCAGTTCCGATACCTATATGTACATGGAGAGAAAAGAAGAAGGACAATTTCAGCACCTGTAACATGTTCAGAGGCACATAAAACTCTCTGCCACAGTGGAAGTATGACAAACATCACACAACCAGAACGCCCCGTGACGTCCTTCAGCCAATGCATCCAGCCCTCCTGTTGAGGGCTGGGCAGCACAGGTTGGCATACACATGTGTACCTAAGAAAAGCAGGGAGGGATC
>NW_007128733.1:0-3429 GCF_000164805.1 Carlito syrichta
TGCTTTCACATACCTTTAATGACTTCCTGGGTCTCTGCATGCCGTGAACAAAAGGAGACACCGGTAAACAATAATCCCAAAGGAAGGCTCACTATTACTCTTCTTTGAAAGAAAAGGCACACGGACAGTAGGGAGTTAGGCCATGGACGAATTCAGGTGTCATGCCAATGCACAGAAGTACAAAGAATTCACAAATTATGCACGGGAGAATGTAACAATAAGAATACTATAGTCTTTCCATGAAACGTGTTCTTCCTTCTTCGGCCTCTACCTAACACAAATCATACTAGACTCAATTTTTGTGTGTGTTTCCCCACCCCAGCGTCGGCCAACAGTGCCGCTACTGAATGGCCACTGCATTTGACCATACTCCATGGTATTCACTGCAGACACCAACATAGTGACTTCAGGACGTGGGACAACCCCCTGCCCCCGGCTGCATTTCACCACACGTGACAAAGCTGATCAAAAGCTTGCTACAAGACACAATGTGGAAGGCAGCTTCTCCTGATGCTTCTGCTTGGGCAGGGCACACAATTCGAACACAACAGTTGTTCTGTGTTCACATACCCTGACAGTAAAACCTGGCCAACCACATGCTCACAATGCAAGATCACCACAGCCCCTGAGAGGTGGGCAGCTTCATCCTCTGATGATTAAACAGACAATTACACTCAGAGAATCTCACCCAACGACCCAAGGTCACACAGCCGGCAAGCAGAAGCTCTGGAGACTCTCCAAGCCTATTCCACCGCAGAAGTCAGTTCTTTGGGCCTGGCCACTTGGGTGTTCTCTAGGAGTGTTCTCCCAGATCGCTTCTGTGCGGACCAGCCAGCCACTGGCCTGCTTGATGCGCCAGGACAGCTCCTCTTCTCCTGCACTTTTTGTCAGGCATGTGCCCTGGGAGTGGCATCAGTCAGCGCAAGCTTGAAGCTGTGGACACAGGGGACACAGAGCTGCTCAACTGCTCATTCTCCCATTTCCTGTGCAGAAGCGGGAGGGGCCAGGCCTGGCTGAAAGCACCAAGGAGCCATGCTGCGGGGGAGAGACCTGTGCCGCCAGGGATGGTGGGGGACACAGCAGGGTTTAAGGGCTCAAGACAGCTACTTGCCAGGGTGAGAGGTGTACTCAGAGTACTGAGGCCCTGTCAGCTCCTCCCAGGATGAGAAAGAGATCACTCTTCCAGTTTTCCTGGCGAGACACCCGCAGAGCCCCAAAGACACCACTAGACACTCCCATCAGTCTCTGCAGTGTCTGGAGAACTGTGGAAGAGGTGAGACAAAAGTGGCAGAGGCACTAGAACGTGACAAGATACGCAAGATACACAAGCTCAAAGACTGTTCTGAGCGAGAGAAAAAGTATCTATGTTCATAGGTCCTTTAACCCCAGTCGACTCCTATGTGCCTGCAGTCTACCTCCAGCATCCAAGCGCACTTTCAGGGGCCATGGTGTTAGGACCGCAGGCGTTTGAGACCAGCCTAAGCAACGTGGCAAAATGTCTTCTCAAAGGAAAAAAAGATATACGTTCATATACATATATAAATACATGTATGTATTTGAATGCACATATACATATATATGCATGTATACATCTGTGTGCAGAGAAATGTAAGTAAATATGTATTATATGATTCCATTAAATACTTACTATATATACTAATTGTATTATTTCATATAATTTTAATACTTATTCACACATATATATAAATACCAGAATTTAGGGGGTTTGGGGTTGTTTTTTTTTTCCTGTTTTGAACTTGTTTATTTAACAATTAACTTATTCAAAATACAACTGAAAAGTTACACTATATTCGAGGCACCATATAATGAAAGTTGTAGACCAATCCCTTAAAAACCTTTGCCCTGAGGATCCCACAGTGGTATTGAAATAAAAAGTAATAAATTCTTAACTGAAGAACCTCATTGATAGATATCATAGAAAGACTTGCCATTGTAGAGTTGATATCACTGTGGGAACACTCCAAATAGGAAATGAATAAAATAAAAGATTCGTGTGCTGTACATAGGAGTGTTCCTTAAAATTAATCTATCCTTGAAATTTTATGGCCGGGCTCAGTGGCTCAGCCGGTAATCCCGTGCCTCTGGGAGGCTGAGGTGAGTGGACTGCCTGAGCCCGCGGGTTCGAGACCCGCCTGGGCAGCGATACCCCATCTCTACAATGAATCAAAAAATTAGCCGGGCGTGGTAGCGCGCACCTGTAATTCCGGCTACTCGGAAGGCTGAGGCGGAAGGATCGCCGGAGCCCAGCAGGTCGAGGGTGCGGTTGGCGGGTGCGGCCACTGCACTACAGGCTGGGTGACAGAGTGAGGCTCCAACTAAACAAATAAAAAAAAATCTACAGAGAAAGAAAAACATGACTAGCCCCCCACATACACACTGATTTAACAATGCCAATTACAAGAATGAAATAAAAGCTGCATTGATCAAAAAACTCTTCACTGTATCCTACTGCGTGTTGAAACTTCAGCCGCAGTCATAAACTCTCCATAAGAGGAGATGACATTACATGCAGTACACTTATCAAGATACTTTTTTCCTTGCTCAGAACAGGCTTTCAGCTTCTGTCTCTTGTTACCTTCTAGTGCGTCTGACACTTTGGTCTCGACTCCTCCACAGTGGCAAAACCTTCCCGCGTTTGAGGACTTTCTTCATCTGGGGCATCAAAAGATGTTCCTTGGATAAAATCGATAAATAGGAAGGGTCAGACACAGAGTCCATGTTCTTGGGGCTCAACACTGCAAAGCACGTGCTTGTGACAAAATACTGAGGATCACTGAATGAAAAAACTCTTATGGTCCAGTATGAAAACGAAGGCCTGGGAAGTTCTCTTAGTCTTTCAGGCTGCTAAACTCTAACCTGAGACTGGATCATCATTTTAAGCGGAAGAAATTTACGGATTTCAGGTCTTGACGTTGGGAACTGCCAAGACCACGGCGCTAGGTCTTCTGGAGCGAGGCGACAGCTGATGCTGCACTTCACCACACAGATGGCACCTTCCATGTATCCTCACAAAATGCAGAGACAAACAAGCTCTCTTGGGGTTCCCTTCTGAGGACACTCCACATGCATGGAGTCTCCATTCACACACAGACCACAGCAGGAAAGTAGTGATGTCACACAAGCAGCCCAGCTTTGAAACCAGCCCTAACCTGGTCTAGCATACTGCCTACAATTATCAAACACAGGAATCTAGAATTTTCCAGCTTTCATGAGCCTGTTTTTATTCAGGGGCTAGTGACATTAACCGGGTCCAAACACGGCTTGCCCATGGCCTATCAAATGGCCTCACAAATCCGCAGCTCTCAATACTGTCTTGCTCCCTTCATGTACTTTCTTTTGTTGCTTTCCTTTTACTTTTTAGTTCCTTAGGGGCTTGTGAGTTGCAGTCTCACTCCATCACTCAGGGTG
>NW_007128734.1:0-820 GCF_000164805.1 Carlito syrichta
CTCCCTTCATGTACTTTCTTTTGTTGCTTTCCTTTTACTTTTTAGTTCCTTAGGGGCTTGTGAGTTGCAGTCTCACTCCATCACTCAGGGTGCAGTGCAACAGCATGCTCATGGCCACGCCAGCGTCTCCCTGCTGGGCTAAGGTGATTTTTCCGCATCAGACCTCCAAGCACCCAAAACCACAGGCCCGCGCTACCCACATGGCCAATTGTAGTTTTTCTTTCCTTAATGAAAAGATGAGGTCTCTCCAGGTTGCCCCCGCTGTTCTTCAACTGCAAGCTCAGGCCATCGGCTCCCTTAGCCTCCCACAGTCCTGGGATTACAGGCTGGAGCCACCTCACCGGGCCCCTTTTTGTACCTTCAGCTGAGGAAGATACCACTGATCGCCCTCCCTCCAGTGTTTGTGTATCTCTTCTCACCATATTTCTACCTCGGGTCCGAGCCTGCATCTTGCTTCTAGGCTTTGGCAGTTCCGATACCTATATGTACATGGAGAGAAAAGAAGAAGGACAATTTCAGCACCTGTAACATGTTCAGAGGCACATAAAACTCTCTGCCACAGTGGAAGTATGACAAACATCACACAACCAGAACGCCCCGTGACGTCCTTCAGCCAATGCATCCAGCCCTCCTGTTGAGGGCTGGGCAGCACAGGTTGGCATACACATGTGTACCTAAGCCTAAAAGCAGGAGGGATCCCAGGGCTGAAACCCGGCACCATTTACCAGGTTGAGTAGGGGGACGTTCACACGCTGGTAGTTTATTACAAGTAGATGACCAAGACCATCACTAACAAAAGGTAAAGAAGAAAAAATTACAA
>NW_007128735.1:0-781 GCF_000164805.1 Carlito syrichta
CAACAGGGAAGAGTGGAGTACCATGCCCACAGCCAAGGCCCACCAGCAGCATGCCCTGCATCCTTTCGTGCAAGCGGTGGGGCGCTTTCCATCGCCTCAAGACCCAAGAACAAGTTCAGAGGGGCCTGATCAAGTCTCTAGCTGAGCCCTGCCAGTAGAGGGGCACCACGGTTGCTGTGGGCCCACTAGCAGCCACCAGGAAGCTCCCAGTCTCCAGAACCACCTGACAACTCAGCCAGAATAGGGCACGAGCAGGGCGACCGGCCACTCACCTACACTCAGCCGTGGTATCGGCTGGGCATACAGGCTGCATACGAGTCCAGGGTCAAATGGGAGGGTGGGAACCTGGGACTCATCTTTTCCTTCTACCCAAGAGACTTGAAATGCCGCACACCTTGCAACTGGATTACATCCAGTTAATTCGTCTCTCTTCTTGTATCTCAATCGTGCTCTTTCCCCGATGCATAGAATATTTCTCAAGTCCTGCTCATACGCTCCCTTTCTAGCTCCTGAGAATTGTACCGTTTTACCTGTTACCTTTGACGATATGATCCCTTTTGAATACATTTTTGTACTTGGAAATGTTTGTGGATTGAAGTTCTTTTCAACAAGTGAAGCCAATCGTTCAAGCACCAGTTGTTACTAAGAAGGTCCTTTCTCCAATGAGTCTCTAGGCACTTTCTGAAAATCAATTGAGCATGCAGGCGATAGCCTAGTCTAGATGTTCGGCTCTGTCCTGTTATCTCTGTGTCCAGCCTGTTACCAGCACCATACTGTAGGG
>NW_007128736.1:0-4278 GCF_000164805.1 Carlito syrichta
GCTCTCCAAGGAGAACCCAGCTACATCCCTAACCTCAGGCTGTCACACGGGGTGGCCAGAGAAGGACCCGGCACCACCCAGTAGGAGGAGTCCAGGAGGGAACAATGTACAACACAGGCAACACAGACGGGTCCGGCCCCAGAAGGGGTGTCCCACGGCAGGGGCCGGGCTTCAGGCTCAGTAGCCAGGGCATACTGGGAGGCGGCAATCGTGGGAGATGCCAGGGAAACCTCAAGTCCTCGGGTAGTTGCTTTGCCCAGAACCCACATCCCTGCCCGGAGTCACACTTCTGGCCACATGCCAAGAGCAGCAGCTCAATCTTGGCTGACCCAGGCTCATGGGAGGCTCTGGTTAGGTACACGTGCTCCTCCAGGCACCCCAAATGGAAGCCCTAGATGACCCTGCTCAGTTCCCCGGCCCCAGCCCGGAAAGGTCAGGTCCTCCATACCTGCTGTTCCCACAGATTCCTTTTGGGCTCACACTGAGGCTGTGGGACATATACCTACTAGAAGGCCAGCGTGCGCTCACGGCCATGGCATACACAGTCTTGAAGATCCACAGAAGTAAGTTCCGGTGTGCCTGTGGGGCCCAAGAAACAGAAACAAAAAATGTAGGAAAGACTCGGACTTACGAGGAGAGCCCACACTGCCCACAGAACCCTCTGCTTCGGCCTGGAAGGAGGCCAGGCCAGGACAGGCCAGGACAGGCCTAGGGGCTGCCCGGGTTCCCGTGAGCACTCGCAGACACCCAGTCTACTCCCAACGAGAGAAGGAAAATGGGGACACTTCCCTGCCCGTGTCCCCTAGCAGGGGTGCTGTGCACCGCTCTCACACGGGGGGAGGGGGGCAGAGAAGGACCCGGCACCACCCAGTAGGAGGAGGAGTCCAGGAGGGAACAATGTATAAACACCAACCCTCCCAGGAGACTCTCCTAGCCTGATGCCACCCTATCCCTAGAGCGCCTCCAGAAGCTGTCCTTGGTCCACCTGTGGGACTTCCTTCAGGACGAACTCCCCCAGGACTGGACCCTCCAAGAGGACGCTGTCATCAGACAGCTCCAGGTGTCCCTGAAGCACCTGAGGAGGAAGCGCTGGGACCTGCCATCCCCAGGTGAGCCCTAGAACCTGTTCCCTCCCCAGGCACCATCTCGGCCTGGAAGGAGTGGGGGTGTTCTGACACCCTCCCCAGTCCTTCTCTTTGGCCATCCTCAATTCCCTCCTCGTCCTCCTCTATCCTACAAGCTTCTGAAACCAGCCCACCGGGGCCCCGGATCAGATGCCCACGTCGAGTTACGCGACGTGCCTCAGAAACGGGGCAGGGATGGGGACAGGAGCCTTGCCAGGCCCTCTTAGGCTCGTTAACACTTCTCAAGCCCCCGTCCTTGGACGTTCCTGAAGGGCTATGGAAGAAAAGGGTCCTCAGATTCAGCTGTACCCTGACTGGAAGCACCCACAGTCCAGAGCACCAATGCAAAGCTGGAGGATGATATCACTCAACCCAGCGAATATTGACACTCTGTGTCACACATCCAGAAAGGAACCGAGGCCGAGGCGTAGCGGGGACGCCCGGCTCAGAGGCGGGTTCAAAGCATGTAGCCGAGCAAGAGATGGCCCAATCCTGGCATGGAGCAGTGGCCCTGTGGCAGAGGAACCCAGTGCGAGGGGCTCGCACTCACCTAACGGAGGGACCCGGGGGAGATGGCAATGCAACGGGGCGACTGCTCCAGTGGCATCTGCCAGAGTTCTGACCCAGGGCTATAGGCAGGACGCACAGCCCTTGGATGAGCGCGTGAGATGAGGCGGGAAGCTTCCTGCCATTATGGACCCGGAAAAGAAGTACTCGATTTCAGGCCTGTATAAACCCTTTGCGATGGGATCAGTGGCTGGCAAAAGGGTCCTTCGTGTTAGACAAGTGGGTTATACAGGGACCTGGACGACTCCAGGGACCCACATCTGTGTGCCTCAGCAGCGCTCGCACGCCGTTGGTGCAGAAGCTGACCACGTCTCCTTTTCTTACAGCCACGCCTCGGCGCGTGTCCCAAGCACCCAGGCATCGGTGTGACTTCTCAGGTATGGAGACGGTCCCTGAGGGGGATGGGATGGCCCACCCTGGCCTACCAGGGTGTTCTGCCCCAGCAACCCACGAGGATGGCTCTCAGTAGAGAAAAGAGCCTGATCCTGACACACCCTTGCCTGGCTGGGCTTTCCTGAGGCCAAGGACCATCAGCACGACAGGCTTCTGCCATTCCCAAGGCACAAGTCTGCTCTCTGGGGGCCCCTGGACCTTACGACAGACCCCAGAGAGACTTGAGTTTCCTCCCTTGACCCCATGCCCACGCTCCCTACAGAAATGGACACCCCGAGACTGTGGTGTTTTCCTTGCTGCCTCCGGAAGAGCTACTCTGACCCTGAGCCTCCCACGGCTTCTGTCAAAACGCTCAAGACCACAGCACAGGCACAGCCCTGCCACTCCAGCGGGCCCTCCACAGCAGACCGTGCCCAGTCTCTTCCTCACCCAGAGGCAGATCCGGAGTCAATACCAGTGCTTAGCAGCGCCTGCATTACCTTCAGCTTGGCAGGCGGCGACCAGCTCGCCTTGGACGACGCCGGGCCAACCCCTGACAGGCCACCCTCCAGCCCTCGGCTTCTCCTGGGCCTTGGAAAATCAAATTCTGCGGGGGACCTGGACACCTGGAGGCAACCAACAGGGAAGAGTGGAGTACCATGCCCACAGCCAAGGCCCACCAGCAGCATGCCCTGCATCCTTTCGTGCAAGCGGTGGGGCGCTTTCCATCGCCTCAAGACCCAAGAACAAGTTCAGAGGGGCCCGATCAAGTCTCTAGCTGAGCCCTGCCAGTAGAGGGGCACCAGGGTTGCTGTGGGCCCACTAGCAGCCACCAGGAAGCTCCCAGTCTCCAGAACCACCTGACAACTCAGCCAGAATAGGGCACGAGCAGGGCGACCGGCCACTCACCTACACTCAGCCGTGGTATCGGCTGGGCATACAGGCTGCATAGGAGTCCAGGGTCAAATGGGAGGGTGGGAACCTGGGACTCATCTTTTCCTTCTACCCAAGAGACTTGAAATGCCGCACACCTTGCAACTGGATTACATCCAGTTAATTCGTCTCTCTTCTTGTATCTCAATCCTGCTCTTTCCCTGATGCATAGAATATTTCTCAAGTCCTGCTCATACGCTCCCTTTCTAGCTCCTGAAAATTGTACCGTTTTACCTGTTACGTTTGATGAGATGATCCCTTTTGAATACATTTTTGTACTTGGAAATGTTTGTGGATTGAAGTTCTTTTCAACAAGTGAAGCCAATCGTTCAAGCACCAGTTGTTACTAAGAAGGGCCTTTCTCCAATGAGTCTCTAGGCACTTTCTGAAAATCAGTTGAGCATGCAGGCGATAGCCTGGTCTAGATGTTCGGCTCAGTCCTGTTATCTCTGTGTCCAGACTGTTACCAGCACCATACTGTAGGGTGGCCAGACTTGAAATGGGGATCGGGAGCCATCCCACGTGGTTCTTCTCTAGACTGATTCTCACTGGTTGGTCATGACTCACCACACCACACAGAGACATGTGCCTTTGAGCATGCACACGTGTGCACCACACAAATACATACGTGCCCAACATGACAGCACTTCACCTACAAGGACTGATGGCCACTCCTTGATTACTGAGAGTTCTTATGTAATCTGTGATGGTCTTTGCTGCAAATTTAACCAGCACCCCCTAAGTAACCACATGTATGTGACAAGCACCAAGCGATGAGGCCCCTATCCCATAATGCGTGCATCTACATGTCTGTAGAAAGCGGAGGACGTTACTTGCTCCTGGCAGACCTGCAGGACAAAGTCCTTCGCCTGCACAGCCTGAGCCTAACTCTGCTTAGCTAACGTCAGAATTGAGTGGATCGTCCAACACATACATACTCAATGCTGGAGAATTGGATGACTGCTACATAGAGATTAAGGGTGGTTACTGAGTTGTAATCCGAAGAAACCATGCCAGACCCACGTCCAGCTGCTTGCCACCTGAAAGTCTAACTTGAGAGAAAGGGTTGGTGGAAAGAAGCGTATGCTTTCTTCCACCGTCAGTATCCTGAGTGTTCTAAGTCTACGTTGTACTGGAAGTCCTCCCCAGAGCAATCAGGCAAGAGGAAGAAGTAAGGAAAGAGGAAGTTAAATGTTTTCTCCACAGATAATATGACTCCATACCTAGAATACCCTCAAGATTCTTCTATCAAAGAACTCCTAGCACTGATAGCCAGCTTCAT
>NW_007128737.1:0-795 GCF_000164805.1 Carlito syrichta
AAGAAGAATAGTATAGTCTTTCCATGAAAGGTTTTCTTCCTTCTTCAGCCTCTACCTAACACAAATCACACTAGACACAAATTTTTGGGGTGTTTCCCCACCCCAGCGTCGGCCAACAGTGCCGCTACTGAATGGACACTGCATTTAACCATACTCCATGGTATTCACTGAAGACACCAACAAACTGACTTCAGGACGTGTGACATCCCCCTCCCCCCGGCTGTACTTCACCACACATGACAAAGCTGATCAAAAGCTTGTTACAAGACACAACGTGGAAGGCAGCCTCTCCTGATGCTTGTGCTTGGGCAGGGCACACAATTCGAACACAACAGTTGTTCTGTGTTCACATACCCTGACAGTAAAACCTGGCCAACCACATGCTCACACTGCAAGATCTCCACAGCCCCTGGGAGGTGGGCAGCTTCATGCTGTGCTGATTAAACAGACAATTACACTCAGAGAATCTCACCCAAGGGCCCAAGGTCACACAGCCGGCAAGCAGAAGCTCTGGAGTCTCTCCAAGCCTATTCCACCGCAGAAGTCAGTTCTTTGGGCCTGGCCACTTGGGTGTTCTCTAGGAGTGTTTTCTAGGAGCGTTCTCCGAGATCGCTTCTGTGCGGACCAGCCAGCCACTGGCCTGCTTGATGCGCCAGGACAGCTCCTCTTCTCCTGCACTTTCTGTCAGGCATGTGCCCTGGGAGTGGCATCACTCAGCGCAAGCTTGAAGCTGTGGGCACAGGGGACACAAAGCTGCTCAACTGTTCATTCTCCCATTTCCTGTGCAGGAGCGGG
>NW_007128738.1:0-815 GCF_000164805.1 Carlito syrichta
TGGCATCACTCAGCGCAAGCTTGAAGCTGTGGGCACAGGGGACACAAAGCTGCTCAACTGTTCATTCTCCCATTTCCTGTGCAGGAGCGGGAGGGGCCAGGCCTGGCTGCAAGCACCAAGGAGCCATCCGCCGGGGGAGAGACCTGTGCCGCCAGGGACGGTGAGGGACAGCGGGGCTCAAGGGCTCAAGACGGCTACTTGCCAGGGTGAGAGATGTGCTCAGGGTACTGAGGCCCTAGCAGCTCCTCCCAGGATGAGAAAGACATCACTCTTCCAGTTTTCCTGGCGAGACACCTGCAGAGCCCCCATGGACACCACTAGACACTCTCATCAGTCTCTGCAGTGTCTGGAGAACTGTGGAAGAGGTGAGACAAAAGTGGCAGAAGCACTAGAACGGAACAAGATACGCAAGACACACCAGCTCAAAGACTGTTCTGAGCAAGAGAAAAAGTATCTTCATAAGCCCTTTCACCCCAGTCTACTCCGATGTGCCTGCAGTCTACTTCAAGCACCCAAGCGCACTTTCAGGGGCCAAGGAGTCAGGATTGCAGGCGTTTGAGACCAGCTTAAGCAACGTGGCAAAATGTCTTCTCAAAGGAAAGAAAGATATACGTTCACATACATATCTAAGTATATGTATATGTTTTTATGTATATACACATAGATATGAATGTATACTTCTGTGTGTAAAGAAATGCAACTAAATATGTATTCTATGATTCCATTACTTACTATATATACAAATTTTATTATTTCATATAATTTTAATACTTATTTCACACCTATATATAAGAACCAGAATTTAGCGGTTTTTT
>NW_007128739.1:0-695 GCF_000164805.1 Carlito syrichta
CGGGTCCACACGTGGCTTGCCCATGGCCTATCAAATGGCCTCACAAGTCTGCAGCTCTCGATACTGTCTTGCTCCCTTCATGTACTTTCTTTTGTTGTTTCGCTTTCGCTTTTTAGATCCTTAGGGGCTTGTGAGTTGCAGTCTCACTCCATCACTCAGATTGCAGTGCAACAGCATGCTCACGGCCACGCCAGCGTCTCCCTGTTGGGCTCGGGTGATTTTTCCGCATCAGACCTCCAAGTACCAAAACGACAGACCCGCGCTACCCACATGGCCAATTGTAGTGTTTCTTTTTTGAATGAGAAGCTGAGGTCTCTCCAGGTTGTCCCGGCTGTTCTTGAACTGTAAGCTCAGGCCATCGGCTCCCTTAGCCTCCCACAGTCCTGGGATAACAGGCTGGAGCCACCTCACCGGGCCCCGTTTTCTACTTTCAGCTGAGGAAGATACCACTAACCGCCCTCCCTCGAGTGTTTGTGTATCTCTTCTCACCATATTTCCACCTCTGGTCCGAGCCTGTATCTTGCTTCTAGGCTTTGGCAATTCCGATATCTATATGTACATGGAGAGAAAGGAAGAAGGACAGTTTCAGCACCTGAAACATGTTCAGAGGCACATAAAACTCTCCCGCTACAGTGGAAGTATGACAAAAATCACACCACTATAACGTTCCGTGACGTCCTTCAGCCAATGCATCC
>NW_007128740.1:0-726 GCF_000164805.1 Carlito syrichta
AGGGTCACTGTATATATCGCCCCCAAATGAGGGCACAGATAAGGGAGGATCTTGAATGTATTTCTACCAGCTACGGGCCATTTGTGTGACAGTTACAAGGACCTGGAAACATACGAGGAAGGAAACCAGGCCCAGTCCGAAACTTGACGCACGCGCGCGCACGCGCGCACGCACACACACACACACACACACACACACACGGGTTCAGCCACATACACTTGAATATTCATGGGCACAAACCTGATCTGCACACATGTGTAAAGTCCAGGGGTCAGAGTTCATTGGCTCTAGGCCCTGCTGATTGGGCAGTGCTCTCTTGTGATGTGATCCATCACCCCGTGATGTCACGGTGCCTGGAGACCAACTGCCAGTGCGTGTGTGGAGGAGTTGGGAGACACACTGTGCTATTCCAGTGGCTCGGCGAACAGGACGATTTTCTTGGTGAGAGGCGCATATCAGCACCTCTGACCGATTACTGTCTGTTGAGTGTGGCCTCTCCCTTACCTCCTGTGGCTAGAGGATATTCCGTCCTGGGTCGGCAGCAGTGACCTCCTTTGGTTCCCTACACTCACCCCTGAGCATTCACTGGGCAGCTACTCTGCGCCTACCACATGGACAGTCATCTCTGTCATCTTCACGGCAACTTCCTGGGGGTAGGGGTATGAACGTGCCCACACAACAGGTAAGATATCTCAGGTCCATAGGAAGGTCACTAGCCAAAGATCC
>NW_007128741.1:0-784 GCF_000164805.1 Carlito syrichta
CTCATGAGGACTCACTGAGCATCTGTAGCAAGCCCCCACCCTCTGCTTATTTTCCTTTTATTTCTGCCCTACTGTTTCCTGCCACCCAAAGTAGCATATATTTATAAAGCATCTTCCCTGCATAGACATATAAATAACACAAGAAGTCAACAGACAATCAATGACAGAAAAACCATAATTTATTATTAATAATTTTTTAAAATATAGGTCCAGGATTATATTCTTAATGTGGAACTACTATACATTTGGCTTCATGAATTTCAGTCCTGTACATTCAAAACATATATATCATACTGTTCTCCTTCTCTCACTGCATCTGTACAGAGCTAGGATGAGGGCCAGATGAAGCCTTGCATTTCCCAAGTGTCTAATTTGCTAAAATAATCATTACTGTCACCACAGAGTACAAGCTTATAAGCAGAGGGTCAGTTTCTCCAGACACTTTATTTGCTGTAAAGTTGGTAGTACCCTCCAAGATTGGCCTTCCCAGAAAATGCACTTCTGAGAGTGTCCTCACCTTGAGACCCATGTACCCAGTCTGCCTCAATCAATATGCAAGCCATGGAAAAAGGGAATTCTAGGTAAAGGAGAGAACAGCAAAACTCCCGCTTCCATTTTGCTCAACCAAAAGGCTATTAAAGAAAGATCATGCTACCTGGGTGCTGTGGCTCATAACTGTAATCCCAGCCCTTTGGGAGGTAGAGGCAAAAGGATTATCTGAGCCCTTGGGTTTGAGATCAGTTGGGCAACTTTGATGAGACCTTCTCTCTACTAAAACAACAAA
>NW_007128742.1:0-811 GCF_000164805.1 Carlito syrichta
CCTGACTGGAACATTAGAGTCTGCTTAGCAGGATTCAATGGTGCACCCAGGGAGTCAGAAACAAGGGCAATGCCAAGAAAGTGAGGAGCAGGGGGCTAGAGAGAGAATTTATCAACAGTGAAGACTCAAGGACTTCAACTGCCTAGATGGAACCAGTTACTTCAGAATAAGAGTCATGACAAGAGGGAAGGAAGGGATGGGAAGAGTTAGAAGAAGGAGTTGATGAAAAGGAAACATAACTGAAAAAGCAACACAGGTAAGAAATAAATTGCATGCACATTTATGCCATCCTCAGGCTCAGAGTCTGAAAAGGAGGCTTCTGCATGGACATGGGCAATGACGGTGATAAGGTGGTCTCGGGAAAGAAATGACAGAGTTAGAGGTGAGGTGACAACTTGGGGTCTGCTACTCCTGACTCTTCCTCAGAAGTCAGTTCTTCCTCATCTCTACAGTTCTGTCTCGGACCTCATCAATTCATTTCTGAGATGACGAATGGGCCTTGAGTCTCCAGGGTCCTTTTCCAACCCACATTTTATTGACTGTAACCAAGAAGGGAGGCCAGTGGCATCCTGTTTCTCTAAGAGGCAACAACTGTCTCCGTGACCTTCTGTGCATGACATGAAGTACCCTTTTCTACTTCTCTCCCTCATCACATTTTTCTCTATAGGTTAACATGGAAGGATCGAGGATTAACTGCCACCCTCCCTAATCAATTAACTGACCAACTGATGAATTCAACAATCAACTCAAACCCAGGAAGCACCTGTCAGGAGCCTGAGGCTGTGCTTTGTCCTATGGTAGAGAATCACTT